>NC_034013.1:1476033-1776033 GCF_000346465.2 Prunus persica | reverse complement strand
CGACCAATTTTTGTTGACTTTTCCAACTTTGCTTGCTTCTTAAAGATGAGAATGGGCATAGTTGGATTGTTCCCTGCAGCTCTAATTTGGAAGTAGCACGCTTTCTTATATATATATATATATATATATATGCACATTAGTTTCGTGTAACTTTGTTGTGTCTAGGTTTGTTGACTTTTCTACTTTGTTTGCTTCCTTTTCAGGTTATATATATTTTTCCCAACTATCCTGACTATTTGTATTATGTTGCCTAATATAGAACATGCCTACTCATATATGACTCAATTCTTTGTTTGTTTCTTGGAAGAAAGAATAGGGAAAGTTAGACTGTGGCCTTCAACTTTAAATTCAGAAGAAGCATGGCTTTTAATATAGACACACATGGATAACTTTGTTGACTCTGCTTGTTAATGTGTTTCTTAAGCTACGTGTTTTCTCAATTATCCTTAAGCTACGTATTATTTTGCTCAAACACACTTAGTTATATTTGAACTAGTTTAAATAAGAAAACACACTTAGTCATTACGAATCAGTTTTATGTGGACAAGTTTGTTGACTTTTCCTACTTTGTCTGCTTCTTAGCAGAAATAATGGGGGAAGTTAGACTGTTGCCTTCAGCCTTAAATTAACAAGTAGCACAACAATGTGGACAACGTCATTGATCCTATTGTGGGAACATGAATTTTGGAATTCAATCACAAAGTGATACGTAAATGGGGGAAGTGACACGTAAATTGATCCTATTGTTGGAACATCATTTATCCTGTTGTGCGAACATGAATTTTGGAATTCAATCACGGAGAAGTGACACGTAAATTGATCCTTTTGTTGGAACATCATTGATCCTATTGTGGAAACATGAATTTTGGAATTCAATCGCAGAGTGATATGTAAATAGGGGAAGTGACACGAAAATTTTGTGGGATTGAATAAGGGCCCCCACCAAGTTGAACAAGTATCAAAAATATTGAAGGCAAGTTTAAAACATTAAAAAAGGCGGGTCTGATTGACAGACCTGATCCGAATTTCCCTTGGAATTTGTGTCAAATTCTGCTTTCTTCTTGACACCTATAGGATGTCGGACCCATTTATTAAAAAGAATTTTTTTTCTCTCTATAAAAGCATAAAAGGGTCAAGACTTCTAGTGAAATTTCGGCATAGCATTCCCTATAAAACGAACATTTTCAAAATTTACACTTGCAATAAAAACACAAATAAAGTACACAAGCACCAGCACACAGAATTAAAAGCACACATAGTTTACAAATGGCCTCTGGCCACAAATCCAACCCTACATTGGTGTATTTAGAGCATATTAAGAATTTCGTTAGTTTACAAGTTGAAAACAGTAGAAAAGTCACGAAAGGAAAATCCTACGATGGCGACGGTCGTGCGAAGAAGGAGGTTTCTGGTCTTGGTTGTTAAGCTCCTCAAGTCACGACCCGGGGGGCGCAAAACCATAAAAGATGTGACTGGACGAAAAGTAAGCTTAAACATATGTAAAACAAACATACTAACCCCGCCTTTTAGAAAACATTAGCCCCAAAGCCATGCATGTAAAACCTTTTAACCCGTGCTTGATTTAAAAACCTGTTTGATCTGAAAAATCTTTTTTATACAAATAAACGCAAGAACATCCATAGCTATGTACCAAGGGAAAACAATTCAACGCGGGGATTGTTTTACTAGACCACATGGTAGAATCTTCAATGCTCATGTGGCTAGGGAATGAGCAGTTCAATCGGGGGACTATTGCTCCCTAAACACGCATAGTAGAATCCTCAATACACGTGCAGCTGAAATAAGTCATACACGCGTTGACAGCCCGTCAAGGCCTTTGGTACACCTGGTCAGGGGTGCCCGATTCCCAACACGCCTCTGAAGAATTATTGCGTGTCAAACATAAATATCTGAAGTAACAATAATAGGGGAAGTACATACTATAGTAAACATATACACAAATCAAAACCACTGCATGCACAAATCAATACTTAAATTCTTTTTTACTTCCAAATAGTGCCACAAAACCCCTTATAATTCCTAAATGCAAACATGCATAAATTTCCAATATTTCCCATATCCAAGTAAAAACAAATATAAATTGAAAAATTCCATTTTATGCATGAAATTTGTACTTTAAAAAAAATGCTTATTCAAAACAAAGTCCACTCACGGCAAGTCCAAGTTGGTATGGCCCAGTGGGGGTCCCGCATGCTGGCTAGCCGGAGCCTAAGCACCTATTGAAGAAATATCAAGATATGTTAAAAATTGTATTTCGAACATGAACTTTAAATTAGAAAAAAAACCCTAATTCTCGGGATTTAAATGCGTAGTTCCTGTTAAGACGGTCTCGATAAGTTTATGGTTAACGGTTTGGTCAACCGGGCCCACGGGTCCCACGACCTCTGATTTTCAAACAGAGAGTTCCCAAAGGTCCAACTCAAAACAAACAACATATCCCGAGGGTTTGGTCTCGATTGAGCGGTCGGATTACTCTCGATCACACAATCGAATAGTTTTCGATTACCTAACCGTAAACTCTTTGAATCGAAGTATCTGAAACTCTGATTCCCGATCTGCGAATTCCTAACCAATCCTAAAGGTACGGAAAATAACATACTTGAAATTGGAGTCAATCCAACTGTCTGAAGATAACGAACCCAGATATCGCCTAATAGGTGTAGATCCGTTCGATTGTCATACGATAACCAAATTCGAATCCGAGCATACCGTCGCACTCGAGACGATATGGGGATCAAATCAGAACACAATGGGCCACCACACTATGACCCATGCTCCGCCACACCCGTTGGCAGCACGTGGGTGGCTTGAGAAATTTTCGACATAGGAAATTTCTCAAATCACCCAACAATACCTACACCTACGTGATCAGGGCAACTAGGGGAGCAACTTATACAACTAGGCCGACCTCTAATTTAGCCGGGAAGTGACTGAAAAATGCTGCCAAAGTTGGACAAAACCTAGGTTTCCAATCAAACACTCACAATTTCAAATCGACCCAAACCAACTATCAAAACAGTTGGAACACGAAAAATGGATGAAGAAGCATACCTTACTCCATGGATTCTGTCGCCAAAATCGCCGAAAACGACGACGGAAAAACTGAGACTTTTCTCCTTGTTCCAGTCGCTTCAAGGCTCAAAATTGGGTATGGAAAATTTGTGTATCTTGTAGAGGAGGTAGAAATGAGTGTTTTGCAAGTCGTGGTGTCATATTTGGTGGCCGGATGGCCTCAGAAACGCCGTCTGAAATGGTGATATCGTGATGGAGAAAGAGAGGGAGGAGAGAGAGAGAGAGAGAGAGAGAGAGAAGATGCGTAAGGGAGAGAGAGCATATCAGATTTTTAAAACCCAACTTAAAAAAATTTACGTTTGTGCCATTATACTTCCATTGACCACAATTTCTTCATTAAAACTCCGATTTGGGCCCACTACGTGTCTACAAACTCGTAAGAGCGAGCTCTATGGAACGGTGCAACTCAGTTTACCCTTACTCTTAAGGGTAAAAATGTAATTTCACAATTAAATTTTTAATCTAATAAATTATTTTAGGTCGAGATGTTACAGTGATCCACACGCATATATTCATTTTTTTTTCCAACACAAATTGAAATATCTAAGAAATTCAGTTGGCTTTAG
Source organism: Prunus persica (assembly GCF_000346465.2). Lineage (NCBI taxonomy): Eukaryota > Viridiplantae > Streptophyta > Magnoliopsida > Rosales > Rosaceae > Prunus > Prunus persica. The sequence continues at coordinate 1,772,374 of NC_034013.1, read as the reverse complement.
TTTCATGGCAAAGAAAGGTGTTGCTTTAAACATCAACATCACTTCAACTCAAACTCTCCATTCAATAACCTATAAAAAGGCGTGACGACTTAAGTAAAAAAAAAAAAAAAGGAGCCACAGGAACAAAAAGGAGGAGCAAGCATGCAAGAGGAGCATAAGGCAGGGAAGAGCAGCGGCATAGAGGAGGACCCATCATTAGAAGAAGGTAACCTCGCTTTTCATCGAATGCTTCTAGGCACCTCAATTCGCAATTAATCCAAAAGGATTCCTGGCTATGATGACTTCTATCATCATAACTAAAGTTAGGAATCTCTCTATGGCAAGGCTCAGCTCAAAGACTTCCAAGGATGCATTTAGCATCCAGTACACTTAATTTGTGGGAGCAAATATTTTGGCCTCCAATCACAAGGCGCCATATGGACAAGAAGAATATATCCTAGGTCAATTAATTAGACCCATTTATTTGGTAAATTAATTGATGCTAAAAATAAGGATGTTGTCTTTATTTTAAAAAGATGATATCACAAATTAAGATATTATCCTAATTTGGAGATGCCTAAAGCCCTATGAAAAACCCTAGATGCCTCTAGAGCCCTATAAATACATGGCTTCATTCAACACACAAGATAATTAACCTAATCTTGAAATCCGACAAAAATACCCGAAATTCTCCATTCTCTCTCCCTCTCTCTCTCCTATCCGACCACACCATCACTGCTATTGACCACACCTCTCTCCTCTCTCCATATTTTCATACACAGCTCAACCACCCGATTCTCCCCGTAGAGAAAACTCCATATCCGTTTTTAGCTATTATTTCTCCTAAATACAATTAACCTAACTTAGGCATAGGAAGGCCTTTGGCCAAGACCCCCCAGGTATGGTCTATTTACTTAGGTCTTTTTTACAGGAACCGGGGAAGAGAGAGAAGGAAGTTCAAAGGGGAAAGGATCTTCAAGCAGATATTCTCTCGAGAAAATATTTGCACAAACATTTTGTGCTTTCATTGGGAGCACGAGTTATACTCAACGTGTGTTCTTGAATCAAATGAATTTTTTTCCTCCATTTTTTCACTCGACCAAAGCCTTTCGAATAACCATGGCTGGAAGCAAGCGTATGAGAAGCAAGACCACCAATATGGCTCAATTCACGATGGATCCAAACTACCAAGATGGCGCGATATTGAGCCATCCTTCATGCTCTGCCGCTGACGTCATGGACCGAACCATCATCGTGGTAGCTCATCATCTTGGCCTTGTGGACGAGAGCGCAATTACGGCCACCAAAGCTGCTTTGGCTCCCCGCCATCTCTTTACAAGCACGACTGTCACGGCCTTCATCCAGCCTACGGCACATCCATACGTCTAGCCTGCTATAGCACCCTTGCAGCCTCACGGAGACGCAGCCGCCATCGTCGTTACGCATGGGACCAGAGGTAATTTCCTTCACAGCCCCGCGGCCAATTTCGTCATGCCTCATGGCTCCTTAGTTAGAACCTACTTGGATTCTCAAAACCTAGCGGCCATATTCGGCCATCATCACTGCCCCACCGCTCAACTACCATCTCGGCCACCCTGTCGCTGCTATGAGCAACGACCCATTTTTGGAACAAGTGCAACCATTCCCTTCTTTGCCTCTACACTTGACATACGCTCCCGTGTGCACCTCCAATGAAACCTTAGCCCGTGTGCAATTCGGCTCCACATAATTATCTCATCCCAGTCGACGAAGTCAAGTAGACCTCAGTCTTAAGGTCGACCAGCTGACCTAGAGAATAGACGATCAAAATGGGGGAGGACACCATTGTGGTACTTGCTCTCAACATTATGAGACTTTTATTCAAATAATGACTGAATGGAACAATTGTTGTAGGAGGTGGATATCATTCATTATCTCCACGTTTTGGCTAGCAGTTGTCTCTTAATAGGTGAGTCAATTGTAAAGCAACTTTTATAAAAGGCTTGGTATCTGCTCTCATGTTCATATGTTCATATTATGTATGCTTGTCCTATTGTAAGCCTTGATATTTTTGAATATTGAGAGGAGAAGATCATCGTGTATATTTGATTATGGCTAATCCAAGTAAGTCTTATCTCTAATCATTCTTTTGTTCAAATGTCTTCCTGAGTTAAGATGTGGTTTAAGTGCTCACTTGGTTTAGAAATGTTTTTCATACAGAAACTCTTACATGTGGTATCAGATCACCCAATTAAGCCTTAAACTCATTTAAATAGGTTAAAGTTTATCAAAATTGTGTCGTTTATGATTAGAGCATTTTTTTGAAACAAAGATTCTTTTTCCGATGCGTTAATGATTATCCTTCTGATTTTATATCATTATATTTTGATGCATTGTGATGCTAGCTGATTATTCAATTAGATCAGTAAACATTAGGGATCAAATTCTGTCTCAATTGATTTGTCTAATGGTTTTTTGATGAATTTTGTTGATTCAATTCAATTAACAAGATTATTATACTGGGTTGATTTTGGGATTGGATGGGCAAACTGCCAAAGTGGTTTATATGATCCTTTGCTATTTAAAATCAATTTTGATGCTCAGTTTGTAGTTTATAAGCATTACTAGGTAGATTTTCTTCCAAAGAAGTTGTCTACTGGGTTTAACTATAAACTAATGTCTAGTAAGTCATGGAAAACTTGGTTAGTATTGTTTCATCTCACCCAAAGGTGTTGCATTTGTACTAATGCTTGTGCTTTATTCTTGGCTATACAAATTTTTTGATAATTCATTACATTTATAGAGTGATTTCTTGCCAAAGGTGTGATCAGTTTCTACAACTTAAGTATGACTAAAGCATTTAGATTCAATTTTAGTCACAACTGTTGTGAACTTCGAAGCTTATATTCTGTTTCTATAATTAATGGCAGGTTTCAATATGTTAAACCTTATTAACATTGAGAAACTGAATGGGACCAACTTCAAGGCATGAAAGCAATAGATTAACATGAATTTTGGATTACTTGAGTTCACCATAGCTTTTAAGGAGCCTAAGCCAGCATCCTAGAAAGATGTTAGTAGTCAAGAAGAAAAGAATGCTTTTAAGAAGTGGGAGAGAGAAAATGATATGTCTTTGCTTATAATGCAAAATTCAATGAAAGAGCACATTAGATGTGGCATTCCAGGCTGTGATCTTGCCAAGGATCATATGGCAGCTATGAAGGAAAAGTTTAAGAGGTTTAACAAGACTGAATCTGGTTCTTATCTTACCACTCTCACTTCAACCAAGTTTGATGGAACTGGAAGCATGAAAGAGCATCTCCTCAAACTTGTTAATGCGGCAAACAAACTCAACAATCTAGATTTGCAGATTATTGACCAAGTCCTTGTTCATATGGCTCTCAATTCCTTGTCTTCCGATTATGAGCAAGTGAAGATCAACTACAATACCTTGAAAAAGACTTGGACTGTCAATGAACTTATTGCTATTTGTTGTCAAGAGGAGGAGAGATTGAAAAAGGGCAAAGCTAAAGTTGTCAATTTGGTTCATGCTGGGAAAGGAAAGAAAGTAGCTACTGTCAATAAGTTTGGAAATCTCAATTAGAAGACTGGTGCACCTTAAACAAGTTCAAATTCCAATTCAAAGAAAAATGCTAATAACTCTGTCGTGCCAGCTCATAACTCTACTGCTACCACTAGTTCTGGTCTTAAACCTAACAAAGACAATTTCGAAAAATGTTTCTTTTACAAATCTGCTAAGCATGTGAGAAAAGATTGTCGTGGTTTTAAGGCATGACTCATCAAGGTATTCAAATTGTTGATGTTTTTGTTATTGTTGAAACAAATTTGGTTTTTTTCCACAAAACTCATGGTGGTTTTACATTGGTTGCACTATTCATATCACCAATTCCTTGCAGGGATTCAAAAGCCAGAAGGACCAAAATGGAGAGATCTACAAAGTCTTTGTTAAAAATGGAACAAAAGTTGACAGGACTCGACCCAAATTCCACTTTGAAATCCGAACCAAACCCTGTGCGTGTCCGACACTTGGCAAGTGCCGAGCATAATGACTAAATTGCCCTTCTAGGTAAAATTCAAGTTTATTACTAGTTCAACTTCTACCGAAAATTCGGTAGAATCTCCCCTGTAACTTGATTATTTCCCTGAATTTCAACCTGTAGCATATATATAAATATCTCAACTGCCAGCATGCTTCCAATTTACATCCAAATAGTTCTAATAAACTAAACGGCCTCAGGCCATACAGAAAGTCCTAGGGCAATTCATCAGAGCAACTAATTCAAGAATATACAACAGAACAATTTGATTTCAAAAGAAAATTCTATATAAGGAGGGTGGAGAGGAGTGTGGAATCTGCCCAGTTGTGGCGTTCTGGTGCACTTCTATTGCCTGGGGGCGCAAAACATTCAAAAATGTGAGTGGACAAAAATAAAGGTTTAGAAAATAACATATGAACATACTAACCCTGCTGTAAAAACAGTTATGCAAAACTAAATTATCCTCTTCATTATATTCGTACTGAAATCAATGCATTCATATATTTATGTACGTATATGCCAATCATACTCATGGTCAATAAAACTCTCTTAAAAGCATTGAAATCAATTTAAAACTACCACCTAGGTGTACCCCTTTATTTCCGTCAATTCCTGATATCCATCAATTCCTTATATCCGTCGATTCCTAGTGTCATAATTTGTGACACGTCCTCGCAGGTCTCGGTAGTACAAGGTGAATCCAAGCCGCAATCTCGCAGGATTCAAGAGACATTTAGTCAACTTGATCCGCATTCCTCGCTCCCACGGTCCAGGCGTCCCTGAAACTCATGGGGCAACTATCAAGCGCGCTGACTAAACTGAAGTCAACTATTATGTCCATGGACATTATCATAACTGAAGGCAACAATTTACTCTGTAGGCAACATTCATTCCGAAGGCAACATTTAATCCGAAGGCAACCTTGGGTACATAAGGTGGTTTTTAAAATAAATACATATTTATGAAAAATATTAGAATTTATAAAACTATTTCTTAATTATCCTTAAATCCTGCTGCCATTCAATCCGATAATATCTCAATCTTTACTTTCCAATCCTTTTAGCATATTTAACTAGGCATCATATAAATACAGATATTTAACTTCAACAAATCATGCTAGGAAAGCCATAATCAATAAAACTTATTCAAGATCAAATAAGGAAATTAAATTGCATAAAAATCATTTATAAAACAAAAGTCCACTCACTGCTGATCCGAGCTAGCCGGACCTTTTGAAGGTCCCTCTTACGGGTTTGTCTGAGCCAGTATGCCTGATTAAACCATCATAATATTTTATTAATAATCTTGATCAATATAATCTTTAATTTAAAACCCTGACTCCCGTCTCTTAAGAGTGCGTGCACCAATTTAAGATAATTTCTATGCCCACTTAAGCATTCGGATGGTTAGAACGGTTTGAAAGGACCCGAGACTCACTAAGCGATAAACTTCCATATTGGTCAACCCGAGACCCCGTGTGGTCCATGACCTCCAATCAACAATTCGGAAGTTTCTATAGATTCTACATATTTTAATAATGATGTCCTGCAAGTTTGGTCCAAACGGACAGTCGGATTGATCACGATCGCACGATCGCACGATTACGGTTATTTAACCCTAGGGTTCACGATTTCGGAGTATCCGGGACTCCGATTCATGATTCGTAAAATCCTATACGATCCTAGAATTACTTAGATCAACATATATTAAATTGATTACAATCCAACAGTTCAAACGTATCGAACCCGGATAACGCCTAATATGCAATATCCGATCAACGACCAAACGATAACCAAATTGAAATCCAAGCATACTGTTGTGCTCGGGATGACGTGGGAAACATTCTAGGACAAAAATCCAACATTGACACTCCCGCAACGCGCTGCCACGCGCCGCCACTGCCGGCGGGTGTATTGAGTAATTTTTCGGCGATTGGAAAACTCCAAACTGCCGGCCAATAATCAGACCTACGGATTAAGCACATCAAGCGGAGTAACTTTATACCTTGGCTCAACAATCAATTCCACCATTAAAGCCCTCGAATGAAGCTTTCTATCTCTTGAAAACCTAGAATTTTTAGTTTCAAAATCAAAGAAATTTGTATGGATTCTCGTTGGATTTTCAAAGAATAACACAAAGGGAAGGTATGAGAGTATTTTAGGTGCAATTACCTGAGTTGTGGCGGCCGGAATTGATCGAAAAAGACCACAAACAGCCACTGTTCAAAACAGCCTGGTTTTTGGGCTCGGGTTTGGCTCAAAATTGAGCTCAAAGTTGGTGGTTTTGATATGAAATTGTTAGGAGGCTTTAAAGAGGGAAGAAAGAGGAAGATTTCGATGCTTGTGGTGTTGAAAATGGCGGCCGGATGAGCAAGCTTGCCGGCCAACAATGGCTGGCTGTTCTGTGGCAGGGAGGACAAGAAAAATCGCAAGGGAGAAGAGAGACAGAGGAGAAGAATCAGATTTAAAAATCTGGCTTGCAAAAATTACGATTTTACCTCTCAATATATTTTGATCGTATTTTCTTCGTTATAATCCCGATTCGAGCTCACAACATGTCTACAGACTCATTTCATCGCGCTCTACGCAACGGTATAAGTGAAATTTTCAAATTCTTCTCCGGTCAAAAAAAGTCAACTTTTATTTAATAGTTTATTCTAGGGGCAAAATTGTCCTTTCTTCTTAATAAATTAATAATTAAATATTAATTAAGGATCGGGTCATTACAAAAGTAGAAGTAGAGTCTATTGGTATTGTTAAGTTAGAGTGGTCATCTGGTTTTATTTTAGTCTTGAAAATTGTTCTTTATGTACCTTCAATGAGAAGGAATTTACTTTCAATTTCAAAGCTTGTTAAGGATGGTTTTTCTTATATTGGTGATGAAGAAAGTATTGGTATTTTTCATAAAAATTAGTTTGATAAATTACTTGGTTATGCTTTTCTTAATGGTGACTTGTGGCAGCTTCAGTGTACTTATTTTCATGAATGTTTCCATATTATTGATTCTATTTCTAAGAGAATGCTCAATAATGACTGATCTTCTATGATTTGGCATAGAAGATTAGGGCATATATCAAAGGATAGAATGGAACAGTTAATGAAAAGACAGATATTGCCAAATTTGGATTTCAGTGATTTTGAAACTTATATTGATTGTTTTAAAGACAACCACAAGCACAAAGAAAATAAACTCAACTAGAAGCAGTAACTTGTTAGAGATAACACATACAGATATTTGTGGTTCATTTCCAACAAGGACAATATGTGGGAATTTCTATTTTATTCTCTTTATAGATGATTTTTCTAGATATTCATATTTGTACTTCATTTCTGAAAACTCACAAGTTTTAAACTGTTTCAAAGTTGAAAATTAGAAGTTAAGATCATATCATCGTGGAGAATATTTTGGCAGGCATACAGAGGCTGAACAACAAAAAGGTGAGATCGTGGTGGAGAATATTCAGTCAGTTATACACAAGCTTTATAGAACTTTCGTTGTCCTTTATAGTTGACTACCCTATCTTGGTACATTGCACAATGAACTTACGGGTTTGGAGTTTTGTTTGGTGTTGTGTAAGTATGATAAAAAATACTTTTGGTCACTATAGTTACGGTTGAAATTATTTTTAGTCACTGTGATTCCAATTTTCCCATTTTTAGTCAATTTCAGTTAGTAATGCATAAGTTTTATAGAACTTTTATCATCCATTATAGTTTTTTAGTTGACTGCCCCTATTTTGGTACACTACATTGAGGCGTTTTGATTATTAAATTGGAAGATGTTTTGGAGTACATAATTGGATATTTTTTTATGGGTGCTGATTTCCCACTTTCCTTTTGTCCACTTACATTCCTTTTTTTTTTTATAATCAATTTTGTTCTTTTTTGTTCTCTCTCTTTTCTATTATACCCTTACTTTGCATTAATTTCTTTTTACTTCACTTTTATATTATTTCGTTTTCTTTATACTTTATTTTCCTACTCGTGCAATCCATTTTCAATATTTTTTTTATTGGTTAAGAAATAATTAACATTGTTGAAAATGGAGTGCAAGTGGGAAAATTAAGTATAAATTAAGTATCCTAGTCTTGTATAAGTATATGATCATGATGAGTTAGGATTTCACGGTGCATGTTTATTGTTTGTCTATTTCATGATTATTGTGATTTTATTGATTGTCTATTGCCTGTTTATTGATGGTGTTGTTGGCGTGACTTGTGGATATTGACTTACTTTCCTTGCACACCAAGAATTCCTATTATAATTGTAATTGATTTACTTTAATTCCTGATTTCCTACTGTAAATAGATTTAGGAATTTATTATTTACTTGCCCATTCAGGTTTCGTTGTATTATAAATATGACCTCCTACAAGGAGAAGAATACACAGAAAATTCCCACAAACAAATATTCTCTCATAGTTTTTCATATTTTAGCATGGTATCAGAGCGGCGATCTTGGAATTGCTGACTCTAGTTTCAAAACCCCGCCGCCGCTATGAGGGTTGATGATTTTTTCAACCCTCATGGAGGTAGCACCACTGACTCCTTCTCTCATTCTCAACCAACCATCGTTGAGTTGAGTGCCCAGATGGCTCCGCCCATACAGATGCAGACTTTGACCCCGAACCCGATCCAGAATCAGGATCCTTTTATGACGACGACGACCCTGACCCCGACTCCGAAGACGACCCCGACCCCGACTATGACGACGACGACCCTGACCCCGACTCCGAAGACGACCCCGACCCCTACTCCGATAATGACCCCAACCTCGACTTTGTCTATGATTCAGACCCCGATCCCGACTTCGACTCCGACTCCGACTCCGGCCCCAACTCAGGCCCAGATTCCGATCCAAATTCCTACTCAACCTGTATCCTATGCTTCTTCCGCTGCACAGATTATGACTTCTAGACTAACGACCCCGACACATGGACCAAATTGCGCATATTGTGGTGATCCGAGACACACTTGTGAGACTTGTTTTACATCGCATGGCTACCCCGATTGGTGGGCTACTCTTACAGATCGAGGACAATGCCATATGACCAGTACTGGTACTGGTTATGGATTCCATACTTCCGATAAGATTGATTCCAAGAGCTGGATAATTGATTCTGGTGCAACTGATCATATGACGTTTGATCCTGATGATTTTCTGAATACTACACAACCTCGACGAACCTGTATTGCAAATGCCAATGGTGTTACTTATCCTGTGACAGGGGCTGGCACTGTTGCACTCTCATCCTCTCTCACACTGTCTAATACTTTACTTGTTCCATCTTTATCCACTAAATTGTTGTCAGTTAGTCAGCTTACTGAACAATTGAATTGTTGTGTACTCATTTACCCGAGTTTTTGTTTGCTTCAGGATATTCACACTAAGGAGATTCTTGGTCGTGGTACTAAGAGAGGGGGGCTATATTATGTCGATGACTTCAGTCCCGGCGTGGCTAACAGTGTGACACATCCTTTTGATAGCAAACAAAAGCAAATCTGGTTGTGGCATCGTCGATTGGGACATCCGTCTTTTAGTTATATGAAGCATCTTATACCAGATTTATTCTCAGGTTTCAAAGACTCCGACTTCACATGTGATACTTGTATTTTGGCCAAGAGTCACCGTGTGCCCTACCCGTTGAGTACGAACAAGTGTACTACTCCATTTACATTAATTCACTCTGATGTCTGGGGACCTTCGCCAATCACTGCTCCTTCTGGTGTTCGATGGTTTGTCACATTCATCGATGATTGTACACGGATGACATGGCTTTATTTGCTGAAGAATAAAAACGAGGTGTTTTCCCGTTTTCAGTCCTTCCACAAACAGATGAAAACTCAATTTAATGCTCAAATCCAGATTCTTCGCTCAGACAATGGTGGAGAATTTGTCAATCATGACTTTCAGACTTACTTCCAACAACATGGAATTATCCATGAGACGACTTGTCCTCAGACACCGCAACAAAATGGTGTTGCTGAACGAAAGAATCGACATCTTCTTGAAACCGCCCGAGCACTTCTGATTGGCGCTCATGTTCCTCGCCATCACTGGGATGATGCTATTGTCACTGCAGTTCACCTGATCAACCGCATGCCTTCTGGTGTATTGACCTTTAAAACTCCTTTGCAGGTGCTTGCGCAACACAGACCTCTGCCCTCTGTTTTGGTACTCACACCCCGAATCTTTGGATGCGTTGCTTTCGTTCATCTTCACAAAAATCAACGTAGCAAACTTGATCCCTGTGCGCTTCGTTGTGTTTTTGTGGGTTATGCCACTCATCAGAAAGGTTACCGTTGTTATCACCCTCCTACCCAACGAACCTATGTCACTTTGGATGTGACTTTTCTGGAATCTGAGCTGTTCTTTCATGACCCATCATCCAATTCTGCGCTTCAAGGGGAGATACAAAGTGAAGCACAGAATTGGAGCAACTTGGCAAACAAAGAAATCCTCCCATGTACAGAAATGATTGATCATCCCGAGTCTGGAGCACGAGATTACTCTCTGTTGAAAAGTGACCAATCGCCCATTCATAGCGATCACTTGCCTGACCCACCTGATCCATGTGAAGATATTTCTGATCCGAGTCCCACACCTACAGACAATACAGAACAACAAGATGAAGACCCCCCTTCTAACTCAACAGTACCAACAGACCAATCTCCTGAGAATATCCTTGAGGTAACTACTCCTACTAGACTTGTGCATTTAGATGATAAAACTATTGGATATCAATTACCTTTCAGGCAAAATCGTGGGAAGCCACCAAACCGTTATTCACCGGATATTGGCAAGACATCCAAGTATCCAATTGCAAATCATGTATCCACTGAGAAGCTGTCTGAACCACTCAAGGCTTTTGTGCATCAGTTGTCTGCTATCCATATTCCAACCAAGGTCTCTGAAGCATTGAAAGATCCTAAGTGGGTCCAAGCTATAAAAGAGGAGATGAAAGCTCTTGAGAAAAATCAGACTTGGACATTAGAGACTATACCACGAGGAAAAAAGACTATCGGATGTAGATGGGTGTTTACTATAAAACACAATGCAGATGGATCTATCGAGCGATACAAGGCAAGACTTGTGGCAAAAGGGTACACACAGACCTATGGTATAGACTATGAAGAAACTTTTGCACCAGTTGCAAAGTTAAACACCGTCAGAGTCTTATTGTCCCTTGCAGCTAATTTGGATTGGCCACTACACCAGTTTGATGTAAAGAATGCTTTTCTACATGGTGAACTCACAGAGGAGGTGTACATGGACATTCCTCCTGGATATAATACTACTCAGACTGGAACAGTTTGCAGGTTACGAAAAGCATTGTATGGATTGAAACAGTCACCACGTGCATGGTTTGGACGGTTCACCATGGCAATGAAGAACAATGGTTTCAAACAGTGCAACTCAGATCATACTCTGTTCTTGAAACATCAAAAAGGGAAGGTAACAGCATTAATAATCTATGTTGATGATATGATTATTACTGGGAATGATAAACAGGAAATATCACAGCTACAAGACTATCTGGCTACGGAGTTTGAGATGAAGGATCTAGGTGGACTCAAGTATTTCTTGGGAATTGAGGTGGCTCGATCGCAGCAAGGCATATTTCTCTCTCAAAGGAAATATGTCTTAGACTTGTTGACAGACACAGGAATGCTAGATTGTAAACCTGCGGACACTCCTATTGTTCAGAATCATCATCTTGGAGAATATCCGGATCAAGTTCCAACTAACAAAGAAAGATACCAAAGGTTAGTGGGAAGATTGATCTATTTGTCACATACTCGACCAGACATTGCTTATGCGGTGAGCGTTGTCAGTCAATTTATGCACTCTCCAAGTGAAGACCACATGAATGCAGTTCTTCGGATACTTAGATATTTGAAGTCTGCACCTGGAAAAGGACTTATGTTCTCAAAGCATGGTCATCTAAATATTGATGGTTATTCAGATGCAGATTGGGCAGGTAATGTAACAGATAGAAAATCCACATCGGGTTACTTCACATTCGTGGGAGGTAATTTGGTGACATGGAGGAGCAAGAAACAGAATGTAGTAGCTTTATCCAGTGCAGAAGCCGAGTTCAGAGGCATGACTAAAGGGATTTGTGAACTTCTTTGGTTAAGAAAGTTGCTTATTGAACTCGGGTATAAACCTACATCCACAATGAATCTCTTTTGTGACAACAAGGCTGCTATAGCCATTGCACAGAATCCGGTTCAGCATGATCGTACTAAACATGTTGAGGTGGATCGACACTTCATCAAACAGAAGCTTGAGGCTAAAGTGTTTCAGTTTCCTTTTGTGAAATCCGAGGATCAATTGGCGGATATTTTAACAAAGGCGATTTCCAGTAAAGCATTCCACAATTCACTGGATCAGTTGGGCATTGGCGACATCTATGCACCAACGTGAGGGGGAGTGTTGGCGTGACTTGTGGATATTGACTTACTTTCCTTGCACACCAAGAATTCCTATTATAATTGTAATTGATTTACTTTAATTCCTGATTTCCTACTGTAAATAGATTTAGGAATTTATTATTTACTTGCCCATTCAGGTTTCGTTGTATTATAAATATGACCTCCTACAAGGAGAAGAATACACAGAAAATTCCCACAAACAAATATTCTCTCATAGTTTTTCATATTTTAGCAGGTGTATTTCCTTTTTATTGCCTATCTGTTATATAGTTGGGAGTATGGAGTTTTTGCATTGCTTTCGTATTGTTGTCGTATTGCGTCCCTATTGCAATTATATTGCTGTCGTATCACCTTTTTTCTGAAGTTTGTCTTGGGAATAAAATTATATAGTTGGGAGTATAGAGTTTTTGTATTGCCTTCTTATTGTCGTTGTATTGCCTCCGGATTGCTATTCTATCGTCATCATATCATCTTTTTTTCCAAGTCTTTCTTGGAATTTTTTTGCTGGTTTCCAACAAAAACTTAAAGTTGATCAATGTCAACCATTTCAAGAACAAATATCACAAATTGGGTTTGGTGCTTGTGGTGGCTAATGGTGTGGATGGGGAAGATGGGTCTTTGGACCCATGAAAAGAATCACATGGAGAATTGGGAATTAGGGCTGGGAATTAGTGAGAGAGAAGAGATGCAGAATTGGGGTTTCATCTCAGATAGAGCATAACAGAGAAAAGAAGAAAGCAATTTGGGGTCGTATTTCAGAGGAAGCAGAGAAGAAGAAGAAGAAGAAGAAGAAAGCAGAATTTAGAGAGACAGAGAGAGCATATACCAATTTTACACAACAAGAAAGTGATTAAAAAAAAAAAAAAAAAAGGTGATGCGGAACCAATAGGGAGCTTTTATAGAGGGTGTTTTTGAATGTGTTTCAAAAAGAAGGCATTGTCGAATAAAACATTGGAAATGGGGACAGAGCCGCCTATTTCACAATTTTTTTCTCAATGACTAATTGAATTTTTGTGTCAAACCCAGTGACCAAAAAAGTATCTAATACATTTTCTTATAGGTGCTGATTTTCCACTCCCCTTTTGTCCACTCACATTTCCTTTTATTTTTTAATCAATTTTGTTCTTCCTCTTTTCCATTATACCCTTACCTTGCATTAATTTCTTTTTACTTCACTTTTACAATTTTTTTTTTATACTTCATTTTCCTACTTGCACTCCATTTTCAATATATATTTTTTTATCGATTAAGAAATAATTAACATTGTTGAAAATAGAGTGCAAGTGGGAAAATTAGGTATAAAGAAAAAGAAATAATATAAAAGTACAGTAAAAAGAAATTAATGATGGGTAAGGGTAGATTAGGAAAGAGAAAGAAAAAAAATTTGATTAAAAAAATAAATAAATAAAAGGGAGTGTAAGTGAACAAAAGGGGAATGAGAAAATCAACTCCCTTTTTCATATGGAAAAATAGGTCCTAAAATTTTAGAAAACCATGAAAAAGAAAAGAAAGTGATTTAATCTGAAGAAAAATCATGAAGTTATTAATAGGAAAATCAAATCTTAGAGAAATTCCAAATTTGAGAGCTCATGTAGCATAATTAGGCCAACCAATACTCTTTTATATTTTGTTTTATGTAATCCCCTACATACATATTCATGAGATAGTAAGAAAATCACATAGCAAAATATGGATTAATTGACAACTAAAATCTAAAGTTGAAGATGGGTGGTGGTGATGGGCTGAAAAATGGAGTCAGATTCCAAAGCAGCTGCTAATTCAGGCCATAAGATAGAAGACACGGTCCATGAGCCATCCCCCTTCGCACTTGACCTTTGGTTCATGTAAGCCACTCCAATCCTTTCTATTGTGGAACAAACAGTCCCAAGCACTGGGCTCCCAAACCCAAAGTCCAGCTCAGCAACTGGAAACTTTCTTCCCGATGACAAAACAAGTGCCGGTCCTCCTTGTCCCAACACAACTTTGGACAGCATAAGCCCAGGCCTATGGCACTCAATCCAGTCAATCAAGTCCAGAAAATGCTCCTCATTTGTTACCTTCGAAATTGCCTCACCAACAATACTAGCCACATCTGATATTGAACCTTGCTTCAAATCCCCCACACTTGCCTCTCCAAAAGCCAAAGACAAAACATTCCCAATGTAATTTGACATGGGATTTATCTGGTTTTCTTTCTTATGCATCCTAGACCGTCCATCTACTAACCAACCCATCTTGCACATTCCATGGGATTTTGTATCAATGGCAGTAACCATAGTTTTCCATATATAAGCTGAGACTGCCTCAATTTTTGTTCTCCTCTTACCATTTCTTGATGCAAGACTCTGCAGATGTTTAATGCTCGAATCTTCGATGTAATAAAGGCGCTTAATCAAGGTTTTGGCTGTTGGGATATTCATGATCTCTTCCATGGTGCACTTGACAAAACTTTGGTCCAAGGAAGAGTGATAGCTAGGAGGGCAGCGTGCACGAAGGTGCAGATTTCTCCGGTGATCCGGCACACATGAAACGGGCTTCTTTCGCGCTATTTCGGACCATGAGAGAAGAAAGTTACCAAAGCTAGTGGCATCCCCAAGTGCATGGTCAAAAGTGAACGTAATTGAAACGCCTCCACATGTATATAACGTGACTTGAATTTGAAAAGGGAAGTCGGGGCTGATGGAGGCCAGCTTATTGCTTTTAAGAGATTGATCAAGATCGTAGAAATTTAGTTCTTTCAAAGGAATGTTGGCATGAGCTTCCACAACTAGGACACCGGAGTTGTCACACATGATTTCGGGCTCGTTCGTATGCTGGTTTGGAACGATTCGACCGGCGAATGGGTAGTAAGAGTTGAGAGTACTGGCAAGGGAGGTATTGAGGGACTCAATGATGGAGGAGAAGTCGGTGGCAGCATGAAGATCATGTGGTTTGTTGGGATAGAAATAGAAGTATGAGACTGGAAACCGGCCAGAGAGCAAGTCAAGGTTTGAGAGACTCAGGATATGAGGGTGATCCACCATTGGATTTGTAGGTTTGACAATAAATTTTGTGGTGAAATTCACCTCAAAATGAGCCTCTGATCCCATTACAAAATATTTTAGCTGGGTTGCTTTTGAAACAACTCTATTTCTTTTTCCTCTGTCTCTCTCTCTCTCTCTCTCTCTCTCTCTCTCTCTCTATGGCAATGAATAAATCCCTCCTCATCAGCATATTTATAGCTTGTAATGGAGACAAGCATGACTCAATGTTGCTAGGATACTACCAAAAGATCCATCAACATAACCTATATATAATACGTAAGGGGCTATAAGTATTTTAGAAATAACAAAATAACCGAAGTTGACACAGGTTTACTGTTTTATTTTTCTTTTTTACATACAATAAAGATTTAAACTAAAGATCTACCATTTTCCCACCCTATATATTATTATATGACTTGTTTTGTTTTCATTAACTTTCTTCCGCACTTGAATGAATTTCCATGGAACAATTTTCCCCTTATATCACTTATATGAAATAGAATGAAAATATATATATATTTATTGGAGTTGGTGTTAATGTACGTATGATATTATAGATTGTGGTTAAGTTTATTAAGCAGCTGACATGCACAAGCTTAAAAGAGGCAAAATCGAGTTTTTGAAATTTTGAGTTTTAGTGTTCGTTTTGAGCCCATAATGTTATGTTTTGAAGTATTTAAAGTACTTTGTTATGTCGAGAGCAGGTACCACAATGATGACCTCCTTCTTCCCCCTGCTTGACACTTAGGTTCGAAACTCAATGGATTTCTTTCCTCTCAACGTAACCAAAAAAAAAAAAGTACTTTGTTACGTTAGAAGCACTTTGTGGCTAGAGGTAAGTCGAATTCCGAGTTGGGATTAATCCCACCCTTCGGGTGTGGGGACCCCTCGTGTTATTTATGATAAATAAATAAAAAAAGAGTATTTCAAGTAATCTTAGGGGTCGTTTTTTACGCTAGACTGTCTTGGCCTGGACTATGTTTAGGGATTGTTTTGGATTGGCTTGGCTTAGCTTAAGTTGAATAACACTTATCTTGCGTTTGGTATATGATTGGTTTGGACTAAATTTAAATATATTAAAATATTAATAAACACTTTTAAAATATATATATATATATAACATTAAAAATGAATTATAAAATAACAAAAAGATTATAAAATAAATAAAATTCATCTCCTCCTCTGCCCAGCAAAGAACCCAAGCCGCCACCACCCTTTCCTACCCTTAAATTCGACATCATCATCTCAAAAATCCCTTCCCCAAACCCCAAAAAAGTCATGTTTCGTTCTTTTCTTAGCCAAAATTGAAATCATTTATGTTCTATTTTGTTATACAAATGTTTTTTTTTTTTTGGATTTCCAAAGAGGGGTATAGAAAAGAAGTTGAGGGAGAGGGGCACATCGATGTTACTAGGGTCGAGGAAGACTGGGACAATGATGCAGTGAGTTTGTGTGGTGTTTTTTTCTTTGAATTTCGAACGGTTTATGGCTTATTGGGACGATGATGGAATGGGTATTGTGGGAGCAAATAAATACCACATCCAATCAGAAGGCGTCACGTGAAAAAGAAACTAACCCTAGAAATATATTATATAAACCATAAATCAGGTTTAATAATATATTTAGTAGGGAAGTTACCTATTTAAGTTTAGGGAATCAATTCCATAAATTCCCTCAATCAAATTATTCAAGAAATGAATAATTCTCTTTTCCCTCAATCAAATTATTTTTTTTTTTGCCAACGGGGTCTAGCCTAGTGGAAAAGGGCCTTGACTTGCATACTAGAGGTCTCAGGTTCAAACTCCCATGACATCATAGTTGTGTGTGTGTGTGTGCGTGAGAAATCCTCCTTCGCTGTAATTTAGACTATTGCTTGTACTTTAAAAAAAATGGAAAAAGAAGAGGTTACAAAGATGGAAGGATAAAATCCCTAAAATTACTCTCTCTCTAGCTAAAATCCTCCCCTGCTCTCATACTCGTGGCTGACCAGCTCAGGCTGTCGCTACCTCTCTTACCTACTTGGTTCCCAAGCCACATATTCACCCGTACAGAAATATCTCCATTCTTTTAGTATTATTTGCATTTTCCTAGACCATATTACTGACTTTGGCATAGGAGAGCCCTTAACTACCACCACACCAATGGTCCTCCATTGACCGCTCTTTGTCTTACAATTAATCTAGTAGGGAAACATATGAGAGAGAAGAATCATCCGCGAATATTCTCCCGTGAGAAATTTGCACAAATATTTTGGTGCTTTCATTGAGAACCTCGAAATATACTCAAAGTGAAGCGTTCACAAATTTCAATAAGGAAATCCGTTTCCTTCCATTTATCAAATCTATTTTAAGCATTCGAACAACCATGGTGAAAAGTGTCACTACGAGGTGCAAGACGGCGGCCACGAACTCTCTCGCGGCACCAAGTCCCCATGGTATCGCCGCCACCGCTGCCCTGCTTGGACCAGTTTTGGAGCAAGTGTCGCCACATCCACCTTTGCTGCCACAACCTTTAAGTGTTGAACCTATTCGCGCCACTGGAGAAACCCTAGGTCATCATCAACTTGGCTCCACACAATTCTCTTTTGCCTACCCGAGCAGCCAAGCAGATCTCAATAACAAGGTTGACGAGTTCACCAAGAGGTTTGAGGACAAAAATAACTAGGTCGATCAGCTACTCAGGAAGATTGACTTGATCTACGACTGCGAATTTAGACCAGTCGGTGAGGAAGAAAGGCTGGCGAGTGTATAGGCAAGCGATTCGAGAGGTCCCATAAAGATCGTGCAGGAACCATAGGCTAGGCGCAAGGCAGTAACATGTAGATCAGCAAGCTGACGAGTCATAGACATCCGCAAAGGATCGTGACCAGAGCAGGACAAGCGTTCGTTTGAGATTACGCTTGCAGACCAATGTTCACACTCGTTTGGGCTCATAAGAAAGCTTTTCAACAAATCGAGGATCATGATGCTACCAAGGAACCTCCACAGAAGGTCATAAGAATCAACACTATCTGAGCTGACTCTGAGGAGTCTAGGATGACCAGTAAGGAGAAAAATAGGAAGATCAAGCAGGCTACTGTAATCTCCCAATAACTAACCAGCGTTCGATTGGTAGAAGACTATCTTATGACCAGCTTCCAGAAGAAAGACTTGTTCGGGCTTGATCTGCCACATAATGATGCCTTAGTCATCAACATCCAAGTTGCACAAGCCATAGTTGAAGGTAATACTACTAAGATACTGTAACTTTCGGTTGTCCAACAGATGGGCATGGAGAACAACATCAGCACGTCTACCAAGTCACTAACCAACTTCAATGGTGCAACTTCAATTACCGTGAGGACAATAGATCTAGATGTCTATTCTCCTCTGGTGATCAACTTGAAAACCTTTATGATCATCTTCACAATCTCCCTCTACAATGGCATTTTGGGCAGATCATGGATTTGCAAGATCGATGCAATCACATCTGCTACACATGAGAAGGTACGCTACCTAATTTCGAGAGGCGAAGTCGGGCAAATGAACATCAATTAGGTAATGGCAAAAAGATGATCAGCCTAAGAGCTGAAAGAAAACAAACAAGCCCAATTCATTCCTTAAGTCTAGCAGATCGGGAAGGGGAAAAATCGACAGAGGAGATTATGGAGTTCATTCCTGTGAGTTTAGCAGACTAGAAAGAAAAAGAAATAACCACTCCTCAATAGCAATTAAAGAACCAAGATTGAGAGGAAAGAGTTCGCTCGGAAACTTCTCCCGAACAAGGACGGAGGCCCGAAGAAGACGTCAAAAATATAGATCTTGAACCTAACAAGCCAGAAAGAAAAAAGCATATTGGCTCGTGCCTTAGCCGAAGAAGGGAAGTTGGTCAACAGAAACAAGAAAAGTTCAAGAGCAGAAGAGAGATCATCTGCCGAACCTGACCAACCCAAAGACATGTGGTAGTTGCGGTAGATGGAGAATCAAATCATATGGGAGTTGGAGTAGGCGTCTTCATAGTCACCTCAAGCAGAAATATGTTGGAGTAAGCCATTATACTTGGCTTCTCAACTTCAAACAACGAAGTAGAGTACTAGGAATTGCTTGCTGAACTGTGCTTAGCAAAAGAATTGTCGATCAAAAGGCTAGCCATCTATGTAGAGTCCTAACGTATCACTAATCAAGCCTCAGTGGTGTACACAGCAAAACACCCAAGAATGATCCAATACCTCAGCAAAGTTCAAGAACTTTTAAAGGAATTTTTGACCTTCACTATCTAGCAAGTTCCCTGAGTAGAGAACAGTCATGCAGCTGGCAAGCCTAAGAACAGCGTTGCACACCCAAATTCAGAAGCTCAATCCCAGTCGAGCACCTTGATCAGCCAAGTATTGAAAAGGTAGAGCAGACAGACTTGATACAGATCAATGAGGATCCCAATTGGCAAGACCTTATCATCAACTACTTTGTGAATGAAAATTTGCCAAAAGAGAAGTCTGAGGCTACAAATATCTAGTATAATGTCGTAAGATACTACGTGCAGGACAACGAGCTTGTTCGTAAATCATATTTTGGGCCTCATCTCACATGCATAAAGTACCCTCAAACTTTTAAGGTGCTCTTCAAGATTCATGATGGCAAATGTGGAAATCACTCTAGGGGCAAGTCACTCGCCCAAAAGCCCTAAGCATAGGCTACTTCTAGCCTACCATAAGCCACGATTTCAAGGAGTATGTCAAAAGATGTGATCAATGCCAATGATATAAGCTAGTTCCTGGTCTACCCGAAAAAGTTTACCACCCACAAAACAACCCATGACCATTCATGCAATGGGCCATTGACTTAGTGGGTCCCATGCCACCAGCATCTATCAAGAAGAAAATGATAATTGTTGCCACCGACTACTTTACTTAATGGATAGAGGTTAAAACTCTTTCCTCTAATAAAGACTCTGTTGTGGAACAATTCATCTGGAAGAACATCATCGTCGCTTTAGCTGTCCATTGTCCCTGGTAAGTGACAACGTATCACAGATCATTAGAAAGTAAATCACTAGATTCTTCGCAAAGTATGGTATAAAGCAATATTTATCAACTCCGAGATATCTACAAGGCAACAATCAAACACAAGTCTCCAACCAATTTGTGACCGCCTGCCTGAAGAAGAGATTAGAAGGTGCCAAAGGAAAATGGGTAAACAAGTTTCCCAGAGGACTATGGGCTTATCGCAAATCAACTAGGAAAAATTCATTTTCCTTAGCCTTCGGAACCGAGACAATCATTCCTCGTCATATCACTCCTTAGATGGATAACATTGATCAGAAGTGCGAGTAGATAAAGATTAACCTTGACTTGCCCGAAGAGTGATGAGAAAACGTCATTGTATGAGTTGCAGCTTATTAGTAGCAATTGATGTCCTACTACAAAAAAAAAAAAAAAAAAAAAAGCAGCTTCATCCTAAGCAGATGACTAAGTCCACTCCATTTCGGTTGGAAGAAATTTTTTCATTCAAGGAAATGTTCGAGAAATATTCACTCCTCAGCAAAGGACAACAACCTACTCAAGAGAATTCAAACCAACGGCTACTTGATCCTTCAAGTCGGTCACGTGGTCAGCAAATCACAAAAAAGACAAATTCGAGAAGTCAAACTTTGAACATTTATCCCCCTCAATAGAAGATGACACCATTTCCTTAAGGGTGGGTAAAAAATTCATGCCCTAGAAGATGCACAAGATCAAGCACATGGTAACTCACTTGGTGGCTGATTAACTCGTTAACTCAGCCACGCAGTCAGCAAATCGCAAAAAAGGTGAATTCAAAAGGTCTCATGTAAGAGGCAACTCTACGCTTCAGCTATAATTATCCAACGAAGTGGCAACAGGTCCACATAAGAGGCAACTCACGCTCCGGCTAAAGTTGTCCAACAAAGTGGCCAATATGTCCACATAAGAGACAACTCAACGCTCTGGCTATAGTTGTCCAACCAAGCGGCCAACAAGTCTACCTAAGTGACAGCGTACAGCTCTGACTATTCTATCCAACCAAGCGACCAACAGGTCCACCTAAAAGGCAACTCAACACTCCGGCTATAGTTGTTCAACCAAGCGACTAGCAAGTCCACCTAAGCAATAACGCAGAGCTTTGGCTATTACTGCCTAACCAAAATGTCGACAGGTCCACGAAGGCAATAATGCACAGCTCCGATTATTGCTGCCTAACCAAGCAGCCAACAAGTCCATCAAAGCGACAACATACATCTTTGGCTACAGTTGCCCACCCAAGCGGCCAACAAATCCACTTTAGCGACAACTCACAACCCTTCTATTCAAGTGTCAGCATGCCGCACAAGTAGACCAGTTAGGCAGTTAGGAAGCCAAAAACTCAACAAAGAACATACTATCAACAGATCTATAAGTTCAAATATATTAACAAACGGCCGACATACCCAAGTTCAAAAGAACATATATAGTGGTCAACCGAGACCAATGCTTAAAGAAGAATAAAGCTACAAAGAAGACAAAGTCTTCATCTACTTTGAGACTTTAGCAAGAGACTCTCCTTTTCTACTAGTCAGCTACATTCTCCTCAGCCACATGCTCGTCGACTTTAACCACATAGACTACCTGCTTCTCAGTTGGATTTATGTTCGTGAGGGTATCCTGTTCACCTTAAGCAGAAGACTCTCCTTAGCCGCATCCCCGTTGACTCCAGCCTTATCGGTTATCTGCTTCTTGGCTGCATCTATGTTTTTTATTGTATCCTACTCACCTTAAGTAGGAGACTCCTTTGAAGAAAGAAAAAAAAAAAAAAAAAGCAGCTCAACCCTTTCATCACTAATAGGGTAGAATGAAGTATCCCATTCCCTCAGGAACATACTTCCTTTTTCCAGACAAGCCGGCTAAAGACTCATCCCTTTCATCGAGTTGATCATTCGAGCCAGGATCATGATGTTTCCATCTTTCAACATCTCTAGCTAGGGGTAGAATACCTTCCTGCTTTCATGGCTTGGTGAACTTAGGCCATGACAGACACAAGATCAAATCTTTTACTAATCTCGTCAACTGCAAGCAGAAGATAGAAGTTAGTTAGTCACAAGAATTCACATATAATAAAACTATTGGATATGTGAGTAAAGCAAAGCAGCAGTTCAAGACATACTATAGCAAAACATTACACCGGTTGGCCAGCTCAATAGCTACATGATCTAAACTAACCTCAACATAGCATAAATGCTTGCCCAATCCCGCGATTGGCCCCAACTCAAAGAAGGAATCTCAAAAGCCTCCTCCAGACAGGAGCCCAACTTTCAAAAGTAGCTCAAGTGTAGTTGGAAAGCCCCACGAGTATTTCACATCTCCTACATGCCCCATATGTGACATGCAGAGGCTGGGGGGATGGGGCATTTGTGGGAGCAAATAAATCCAACGTCCAATCAAAATGTGCTACGTGGAAAAAAGGCTAACCCTAGAAATATATTATTCAAACTAATAAATAAGGTTTAATAATATATTTAATGAGGAAGTTACCTATTTAAGTTGAGGGAATAAATTCCATAAATTTCCTCAATCAAATTATTCAAGAAATGAATAATTCTCTTTAAAGAGAATTATTCCCTCCTTAAATGGAAAAGAAGAGGTTACAGAGACGGAAGGATATTTAAACAGAAGGAGAAGACAAAGAAGGTAATTCTAAACTCTTCCTAACTCATAAAAA
Organism: Prunus persica; assembly: GCF_000346465.2. Classification (NCBI taxonomy): domain Eukaryota; kingdom Viridiplantae; phylum Streptophyta; class Magnoliopsida; order Rosales; family Rosaceae; genus Prunus; species Prunus persica. The sequence goes on along the minus strand of NC_034013.1, from coordinate 1,749,210 downwards.
TCCCTACATTACTCTCTCTCTCTCTCTCTCTCTCTCTCTCTCTCTCTCTCTCTAGCCGAAATCATCCCCTGCTCTCATACTCGTGGCTGACCAGCTTAGGCTGTCGCCACCTCTCTTACCTTCTCAACTTCCAATCCACATATCTCTACTGTAGAGAAATATCTTCATCCTTTCTTTATTATCTACATCTTCTCATACCATATTATTGACTTAGGCATTGAAGGGCCATTGGTCACCATTACAATCGTGGTTCTCCGTTGACCACCATTTATCTTACATGGAATCTAGCAAGGGAGCGTATGAGAGAGAATAATGATTCGCAAATATTCTCCCTAGAGAAATTTGTACAAACAAGTACGGCATATGGTGAATCTGGGTTGTGGCTGGAGGAGATAGAAAGTAGTGGTGGCGGGTGGGTATGTTGGCTCTTGGTGGTTGTTGGTTGTGGCTGGTTGCAGGTGATGTTGTTAGTTGAGGGAAAGAGCACATCGATGCTGCAAGAGACGTTGCTCGCTAGCGAAGGGCTTAGGACAATTTGTCCCCCCCTTTCCACACAGGCTTTCGTAAGAACACCTAAGGAGGTGTTTTTGATGGGGCCCAGTATTAATAATCCCATTTAAGATTTGAACCATGTGAAACAAACATGGGATTATTATGACCAAGGCTGTCCAAGCCAAGCCCTTAGAGGTTTCTCTCAACTTTCAAAGTATTTTAAGTGATTTTAGAGGTTTCTCTCAACTCTCTTTTATTTTTGGTTTATATAGAAGCGCTATAATAACCCAAACCTAAATTAATATTTATTTATTAATTTATTAAGAGGAAAAAATAATTTTGCCCTTGAAATAATTTATTAAAGAAAAGTTGACTTTTTGACCAGGAAGGAATTTGACACTTCCACACACACCGTTGCGTAGAGCACGATGAAACGAGTTTGTAGACATGAAGTGGGCTTGAATTGGAGCTTTAATGAAGAAAATACAGTCAAAATACGTAGAAGGGCAAAATGGTAATTTGGGAAATCAGGATTTTAAACCCTCCTTTCTCTCTCCTGTCGCGCAGAACCCTCCTCCCCTTCGAAATTTCTCCAGCCGTCACCTTCAAACCGCCAGAGCTTCCGCCAACGACTACCCCTGCCCCTGCCGTCGGTGCCAAAAGGACCAACTCGATTCCGTCTTCAAGCCCCGACCATTTTCCGCCACCAGCCGCCGTGAAGTCGCCGGAAAACTCGAAGGAAAGTCGCCGGTTTTGACAGAACTTCCTACCCTTCGATCTCCGTCATTCGGCCACCAAATTGGACGAGTGAGGTATGGTTTTCTAGCTATTTTTCATGCTCTAGCTGCTAGTTGGTTAGGATTTCAGAAACTACAAGCGTAGATTGTTCGATTTTCAATCTAGGTTTCAGCCGGTTATGAGGGTGCAATTCCGGCCAGTTCTAGCCAGTTTTTGGGGTAAATCTAAGAACAAAAGTGGTTCCACATAGGGTGTTTTACCTAGGACAGGAGTTTGGGCTAGCGGTTTGGTGATTTTCCGACCGCCAGAAATTTATCAAGCCACCCACGCGCTGCCGGAGCGTGTGGCGGCGCGTGGGCAGTTTAGTGGAGCTCACTTTCAGTCCTAGAATGATCCTCGTGTTGTCACGAGCGCGTAGGAATTCGCGGATCTCAATTTAGATATTGTTTGAGCCTCGAATGGATTTTTACATATTGTACGATTTTCAGGTTCAATACTGTTGAGCCGTTGGATCATAATCATTTTCAGATATGTTAATTTAGACTATTCCGGGATCATTTAGGATTTGACGGATTGTGAATCGGAGTTCCAGATACTCCGAAATCGCGAACCCTAGGGCTAGGGTTTAGTAATCATGCGATTGTACGATCGTGATCAATTCGATCGTCCGATTGAGATCAAACCCTCGGGACATGTGTCCTAGGTATATTGGAACTTCTAGAGGCTTCCGGATCATAATTTTGAGGTTGTGGACCCGCGGAGTCCAGTGTTGACTTTTTAGGACTTTAGCGCTTTTTGAGTCCCAATATACTACTAAACTATTCCAAGTGGAATGAAAACTTTTTTGGGCATAGGAACAATTTTAATCTGACACACGTACTTCTAGAGCCAGGGGTCAGGGTTTTTAAATGAATACTATATTGAGTATTGTACTAATAGAATATTATGGTCATTGAATCAGGCACCCGGGCACCAGTTGACCCGAAGGAGAGACCTGCAAGAGGTCTAGCGAGCACGGACCATCTGTGAGTGGACTCTTTGTTTTTATAAATGAATTTAAGCAGTTCAGTTACAGTATTTGATCTTGAATAAGTTTTATTCAAGAATTAGTGTTATATAAGCTGTTATATGCTTTTAAATATTTTGTTTTGCATGCTGCCGAGTGGAATCTCCTTTAAAGGATATAGGAAAAGAAATTCTAGTGAATTATCAGATTGTCAGATAAATGGCAGCAGAATTTTAGAGTTTACAGAAATTCAGTTATTTAATAGATTTTCTTCAAAAACTTTATATTTTCCTAAACCACCTTAGGTACCCAGATATACAGATGTTGCCTTCGGTAAATAAGTTGCCTTCACATTAAATGTTGCCTTCGAATTTTATTGGTTGCCTTCGGTTTAGTCAGCATGCTTGACAGTTGCCCCACGAGTTCTTTGGTACTCGAACTCGTGTGGAGCGAGTAATGCGGATCAGGCTGACTACAGTCCCCTGAATCCTGCGAGTTGCGGCTCGGACTGACCTTGTGTCACTGAGACCTGCGAGTACGTATCACTCATGGTGATGCGAGGAATTGACGGATATTAGGAATTGACGGAAATAAGGGGTACAGCTAGGTGGTAGTTTTAAACTGTTTTCAACGCTTTTAAGGAATTAATGTTAACCATGAGTATGATTGGCATATATATGTATAATTATATGAGTGCATTGATTTCAGTAATAAAGAGAATAATTTAGTTTGTACAACTGTTTTTACAGTGGGGTTAGTATGTTCATCTGTAGTTTTCTAAATTTTGTTTTTGGGTCCACTCACCCTTTTTAATGTTTTGCGCCCCCAAGCAGTAGGAGTGCACAGGGATCCACCACTGGGCCGTTTTTCACCTTCCGCGCTTTCCTTTTGATGTAGGACTTTTTGTTTTGTAAAAGGATTGACTCCTTTGTAAATTCTTAGTAGTCGCTCTGATAATTTGCCCTAGAATTAGAATGTAACTGTTGGAATGTATATATACGTATGCTGGCAGTTGGTTGTGTATATATACTTGTTTGGCAGGTGTAAATGTTTTGGTATTGATCCAATTTACAAGGGAGACTCTGCCGATTTTTCGGTAGGAGTCAACCTTGTTATTTTATCGTACTTTATAAGGGAGGGCAATTAAGTCATTCGTGCCCGACATCCCCCAGGTGTCGGACACGTACAGGGTCTGGCTCGAATTCCAAAGCGAAATTTGGGTCGGGTCTTGTCAAGCGATATTTGAGAAAGGGGGAGCCAAACTTAAGACCTCAGATGTAGAGATAAATGCTTTTAACCATTTCAGTTACAAGCCCTTTGCGGATTTCAACTTACTTATTATAGGGTTTACCCATGTTTTTCTTTTCGTGTTACATTGCATCCATCTATCCAACATCAACTTGGCATAAGTGCTCACTTAATCAACTTAATTTGAGGGACACCGACAATGCTTTAAAAGCTGCATTCACATGAATGATTTTTTTTTTCTTGTATATGCCACTTGAATAAATTATGACAAAAAGTCACTTTTGGTCTCTGTAGTTTGCCACTTTTACTACTTTGGTCCATGTCGTTTCAATTTGGTCAATTTTGTCTTTGTGGTTTCAATTTGAAGCAATTCAAGGACAATATTCAATTTCTGTCAAATTTTTTTATAACTCATGTTAGTTGTAGAGGGGCAATTCAGTTCACAAATTATTAAAAATTAATTCATTTTAAAAATAAATATTAAAGACAAATATTTAAAAAAAAGTAAAATCTTAAAATTAAAAAGAAATTTTTTTTCCCACCGCATAGAGCATCGTCTTGTCCATGACGATGGAAAAAAAATAATAAAAAAAATCTCCACAGCCTTGTCCATCAAACCTAGAGCATCGTCAAGGTCCAAGACTCCATCGTCGGACTTCCAACTAACCACCAAAATGCATCACACCACCGCCTCCCTCCCTTTCTCTCCACTTCCTTCCTCCCTCTCTTTCTCTCCCCACAAAATTTATCAAGACACCCCATCCAAATTGAATCGATAAGGACCAAAGTGATAGAAGTGGCAAACTATAAGAACCAAAAGTGACTTTTTGCCATAAATTATAGAGTCCATTATTTGGTCCAACATGGACATGGCGCTACTCTGGGATTTACTGTAATAATATAATGCACTTTTTGTATGGCCCTTGGTTTAGGGTTCAATAGAAAGATTCGATCACATTTACTGAAGAAAAAAGAAGAGTTTGTGTTTGGTGATGATGATGAGTAGGTTAAAGAACACATTTGAGCCCTCAAGTTTGGCAGGCAGCATGATTATGAAGAGAAGATTTATCAACACCACAATGCGATATAGTTGTAAAATAGCCAATCATAAAAGAAGTCTCAGAATGCACGGAACTTAGCTGGAAGCTGATGTGCATCACGAGGACATATTTAATTGTAAGAAAATGTACCAGATTCCATAGCTTGTATTCCCCATTAGCTGGTGTGAGGGTCAAAAGTTCTCATCATAACTAGCCTACCCATTTCGACAGGTATTTCCAATGTAGGCAAATATGATTTGGTCAAGCATAGTTCCATAAATTTTGGGGGCCTTTGCTTGCTTGCTAGCCCACTTCCAATATATCATAGCATATGCTCCATTACAAAAGAAGATGTGATTGTAAGTCTAAGTGCTCCTCACCATAAATGAATGTGTTGAGACTTGAAAGGCATCACCATGCATCTTGTCAAGGCATGTTCACTAAAATGCCACGAATCCAATATGTTCCACAAGAGACAGTCGGAAGGGAGATTCCTTGTATGTTGTATTTGAGGTGGAATCCACGTCGATTAGGATGAAATATAAATTCAAAAGTTCCTTTCTTGTAAGAATGGTAGGACGGATGACATGATCCTAAAAGTCTTCACGAAAAAAACACATCAAAAGTTCCTTTCTTGTAAGCGTGGTCGGACAGTTGACATGATCCTAAAAGTTTCCATGGAAAAAAATCGCACTCTACACTAGTGGTTTACTTACAATCTCACATTCAAATGTGCATGCCAATTAGGAAAACCACCATATGAGTATGACCTATCTCATCCCTGTCTGGTAAGCGGTACCTGTGGAGGGATTCTTTCATTTCGACTTTCATTTTTCGTTTTTTTTTTTTCCTTCTTGTTCTTTGGTTATGTGGCTGAAGATAATCTTTTGTTACTTGATTTCTTTTTTTTCCTTCTTGGTTTTCATAGTTTATCACAGTTTTGTTGCACAGGATGAGCTTGCAAGGATGCCAAGGCACTTTTCCTCAACCTCACTCCAAGCAGTCGCTTTTGATCTTAATCAATCAATCCTCAATCCTGTTCTTGATTTTGTCTGTGTCTTTTTCTTTTTCTCCCTCTTCTCTGGTGCTGGGAATGGGTTATATTTCATCTGGTAAGAATCATGTTAAGTCAGATTTCATGTGATAAACACAACATGAAACTTAGGACTTGGGCACAACCAAACTTGGTGGTATAGTTTCATAAAAATGAATACCCAATTAGGACAGCAAAGCGTGGTCCAATTCTTCACATTCACTTCATACCACTAATCAATTTTACCTATCTCTTGGCCTCCCAACTCTTATGCCTAGTCGAACCCCAAGAAGCACCATTGCAGAAAGTTCACCAAACTAGCATCATGCAGAGAAAGAGTGATGATGAATTATACATCATCACCCGATTCACTGCAACATAGATATTTCGGTCACCAGCATAACAGTTTGAACCATGTTAAGCTGGAAAGTGATGAAGAATATGTGAAGGGAAAAAAGAGAAAGTTTAAGGGACGATTCGAGGCACAGAAGCTGCCCTCCGGTTAGGGTTTCGGTACCGGACATCTTGTTTTAGCTACATGTTAAGGAAAGCAAGAGCATTTTACAACGACTTCGCTGTGATGCATTATTTGATGGTGGTGATAGTAAAAGGGCACTGGGATATGATGAAGTCATGTTGGTGGATCCTTATTTTGTCAATCCCAGTTACTCCTTTCACCTCCTTGGAAAAATGGGGTGTGTGTGTGTGTGTGTTTTTTTCCCCTTTTCTATATCTACTGGAGTTTTACGTACTAATTCTGTAATTAATAATTAGTGAAGACAGTTATAATGTTCATGATGTTGTACATGTGATATCCATTAAACTCCTCAGTATTATATATGTACTTTTTTCTTAATTAGGAAAAGTGGGGAGTTTATAATGGCTTTTTTTCTTCTTCTCAATTTGGAGAAGTAAACCTAAAATTATGCTGCTAATGTGAGGAATTTGTAGCTCCAGTCCAATAGAGTATTTACCTCACATCCAAGATCAGAGTAAAAGATAATTTAAAAACCCATGATTAAAGGCTAAAGGCAATGAAAATTACAAGTTATATAGGTCTTTATAACTTTGACTAGGCAGAGTGCACAAGTGATAGATAATGTGTTGATATGAAGTGTCAGTCTTTACCTTTAGAGACAAGGACAATACTTCTTACATGTCCCATTCAATATTTCTTCGGTAACGATTTCCAAACGACAAAAAGATTTATTCAATAAAGGTGTTTTCAACCAGAAAAATATTTGAAGCAAATGTATCATTTCATAACTTAGATAACGCTTTCACTCAAACATTTGCCTAAAAAAATGTTTAACTCGAGGGAAATATTAAAAACATCAGTTATTTTATTATTTATTTGTCCACAATAATTATTTGATAAAATTTGTTTACCCCTTAAATTGCCTCAACTTTTCAACAATTTTGTCAAGAGGGAAGTCAATTTTTACCTTACTTCTAAACTCACCTCTTCCAATGGTAACAATACGGCACTGTAAACAAAATCTTATGCGTCAATTTGCAAAAATAAAACAAAACTTGAGGAAGCAAATATTTCTTTCCCTATCTGGAGATCTCAAATTCAACACCAATTGGTAAGTGATCGCTTGGGTGACTGAAGTTTGGTAATCCACCATCAAGATCAGACGAGCCTGGTTCCGGAAGCTCAAGAAAACTGACTGGTCTTATGCAGTCAGAAGGGGAAAAGAATATATAATCAAGTGTACCAGTGAAACCAGGAGTGTAATTTGTAAATGGTGGTTCACCACGTGTAGTAGCATATGCGCTGCACAAGGGAATAGGTAGATCTACAGAATCTATCGAGGGTGCAGATGAAGAGTTGCCAGAAATAAGGTACTGGTAAACCTGGAATGTTCAAAATGTTAGAACTAGTGGAAGTATTCGAGGTCATTGAAGTAAAATATTTTCTAAGCTATCCAGCTACTTGCCGGCAACTTTAGATCAGCTTGCAAATCTTTTGCATGTATACTTTTAGGAGCTCTGTACAGATAAGCTAGTACATCTCCACAAACAATTTGTACATTCTTATTTTATCTTTACTCACACTCGCATCAATTTATCTTTTTATTTTTATGTGTACCCCATGCAGGCATGCATCACCACCTGCCTGAAGGGGCCAAGGATAAAACCTAAAGAATCTGAAATTATTCACACAAAGCACATGCAATAGGCAATGCAAAGAGGAAACCAAGTCAACTAAGAAGTGAAAGTGTGTGATAAGCCTTATCCCCTGGGGTACTTCTCTTTCAACAAGCTGCCACCAACTAGAAGAACTAAAAGAAGAAAGTATTTGAGCCAAACTTCGGGCAAGTTTTTACCTCTCATATTAATCTATGTCAATATGGTTACTCACGAGTGCTGCTATTTCCACCCGCATGTCCTATTTTCTCAATCCCCCTATGTTCCCACACTGGTAAATGACTAAAACCCGAAGGATCTGAACTGAACCAATTCAAACAAAACCAAGCCATAGGCAATAGGAAGAGGAAACTGGGTAAATTGAAAGAAGTTTAAGGGCGTCAAACCTTATCCCCTGGAGTTGAATTGAAGTCACCAGATAAAATTAATGAAGGACTGCAGTCAAATCTCTGGGATACCAATGTTTTAAATTGAGCTAAGCGTGATAGAAGATATTTAGCTTGTGCAAGCTTAACGTCAGCCCAGTCTGGATCCCTGAAGCATAAACATCAATACCCTTTACAATTTGAACCAACAAAAAATATTAAATCCATGCTTATAGGCCAAGATGCATAAACACAACACCACATAATATAGCAGGAAACAAATAAAAAATAATAAACCACTTTTACCAGTAAAGGTGTGTGTTTGCCACAATAACAACATGATTAGAAGGATTTTTAAGCTTGAACACTGCCATAATTCCAACACAATCACGCTTCAGTCTGACACGAGGATCATCAGGATCTCCCTGATCCAGGGCGCTTTGTAATGTTGAACCTAAAGACAGAGTGAAGAAACTTTACCGGAAACCAGATTGTAGCCATCAATGATCAATAATACTGTGGAAAAATCCATAACTGGACAAAAGGAAGCTGTGATTAAAAGCACCCAAAGAAAGACATGAACCTGGAAAGTGATCGAATTTAAAAACAATGAATAAGTAATACAAGTTACCAATTTTGGGTCCATCGTCTTTGTTTTCAACAGCTTCTTTGTTATTTGGTTTATCATCACCATGCCCATTTCCATCTAGAATTGAGTCTACAAGATCGTTGTATTCTATTTTCTCCTCTAACAGCAACTCTGCCCTGAAGGACGAAGAACATTTAAACAAGCACAATTAAGATAGTTTTAGATTCAAATTTGAATACGTAACACAATGCTGAGAAGTTTAAAATAGCTGGAGAGGAATAATGTAAATTTGTCACAATATCTATCTCCCATTGCTAGAGACAATGTTAAAAGTTTTGACATTCAAATAATTGAGCATTAGTATCGACTACTACATGAGACCATGACATTGACATTGTAGGTGAGCCCAATAGGGGATAAATATGACTTGCCTAATTTTTCTTTAATTTTTTTTAAGAACACTAATATTTCATTTCACTTAACCTAACTCTTGTATTTCTTAATCTACTACTTCCCTGCTAGGCTTAGCGCCTCCTTTCTTTTGGATTAAACCTTTTTTTTTGACATGAAACAAAAGTTTTTTAGAATCAGAACAGTTAAAATTTTCGTGGATGAGGTATCCACTAAATACAAAGAGACAATGTGATCAAGCTAACGTACAATTAAAACCATAACATCTAGATAAACATCTTTCCAGTCTTCAAAATTGCCAAACAAATATGGAATTTCCCAAGATTCCGAAGAAACAGAAGCCCAAAATGAAGTACAAAACCTAGTTTATCAAATTCAACCTATGCCCTTCCCCTTTAAAATCTTAAAAATCCTTTCAGTCCTTTCCTACCACACTACCCAGAATACAGCCAGTACCTCACAATTTCATACCACCTTAGCCTTCTTTCCACCCCAAAAGCAGTGTGCCTTTCAGAAAAGAGAGAAGAGAAGCTGCTGGAATCACCCAACATAGTGCAGCCTCCCCAAACAATCTTAACCCTAATGCAATGGGACAATAAGAAATAAATCGTCCACAGTTCCCCTCCTCCTTTTGCACATGATATGATCGGGGAGAAGACGAACATTCATCATTGAATCCAGTTATAAGTGTTCGCCCTACCATGACCTTTAATCCAAGCAAGGGCACATAGGAGGCGCTTAAATTAAACCTTCCAAATCATAGAATAGGGTTGAAACAAAAAAATAGATGGATTATCAAATAACTCCTTGAAATAACATTTACAAGAAAAACTCCCGAAGAATCCAACATACATCTCCTCCTATCTGGACTAGAGGGCTGCAAAATAACAGTTTCCAATGAAATTAGAAAAGAAGTGACCTACCCAATGTCAGATCCACTCAAGTTTCCGTGAAAGCCTAAACCTCCACTTAAAGGAAGCAAAGAACTGACCATTCTAGATATGTCAAAACTACAGTATATGGACAATCTGTAAAGACACAAAAAAGTTATCGACAGAGTATCCACAACCCAACTCTCTTCTCAAAATCTGACCATCCATTATCCACCCCAAAATGGCAGCAAGACACAAGAGTCTAAACCTTGGTAACTGTCTTTCAAAGGGCAGTGAAATGAACCTCTTAGCGGTGCTAGTCTACAAAGAATACTTTCCATCTTCCTTCTTTGGCGCTGCTATTGGATTAGAATTGTCCATTCTCTTACTAATGACAGCATGTCATATGAAAACCCCATCCAACAGAAATTTCCTTAACCATTTACCAAGTAACACCTTATTTCTATTTTACCAAATTGGCAACTCCCAAACCACCCTTCTCTTTAACCAGAAACACTAGCTCCAACTAAGTCATCCTTCTTCCCCTAATCAAAACCTTCCCAAAAAGGTCCTCATCAATTGCTCTATTCAACTGGCCACTTGTGCTGGAATTTTAAAAATAGAGAGATTATAGGTTAGCAAACTGCCTAAAACTGAATGAATCAAAGTTATCCTAACTCCCTTGAGAGAAATGCTTTCTTCCAATCTCTTTTCCACTTTCTTCACCACCAGATCCCAAAAACTACCTACCCATGGATTAAAGTGGAAGCCCCAAGTATTTCAAACGCCAACTCCCCAATCCACTACCCAACGAATTGGCTAAATCAACCACTTTACTTTCTTGAGTATTCATCTCTGCAATTGAAGACTAGGCCTTGTTATTATCCAGCCCCGATTACAAACAAATTGTCCTATTTTTCTTCTTTCTTATTTTCCTATTTTCTTGATGGCATGTCTAGTTAAAAAATATTTGATTCATACATTTTGGACTGGAAAAAGGAATCAATTAAAACATACATGTCGTGCTTATAAAAAATTCCACATCCATCACGCTTTTGCCCACTTCTCTGAATATAAGAACTATAATAGCCATTGCTCTCCATGTTTCCTTTGTAAAAGCTGTTGTACTCATCAACTTCCTGGAAATAATTTTATATTGTTCAAAACAACAGGTTATATATGGGATAGCAAGTATTTAAACTCAAAACAGGCAGCCATCAGGAAGGAATGTTAACTCCGCAGTCTAAAAAAGAAAACTTAAAATAAGATAGCAAAGGCAAGAAAAACAAACCTGCAGGCAGAGAAAGTCAGCTCCAAGGTTCTTGAGAACACTCAAAATTGCCTGTGAGCGAGCTTTCCACCTATAACAAACATATTTCCAAACATAACATTACCAGTTCAGATTATAGTAAACCAGATAAAATCTGAACGATAAGAAGTACACATTAACTTTAAATACTTTCAAGCGAGTGCTGTACCAAATACATTGTGACGAATGTCATAACTTAGCCAAATATTTAACTTTCTTGTAATATTGCAGTTTATTGGTTGCACTTAGATGGCTATCTCGTCTATCTTTCTCACAACTCTTTTTTTATTTATTATTTATTACATTTCCTATTCAAAAAAGAAAAGAAAAGGTCTATCTAATTTTCTTGTGTAGTCTGTCTAGTAAAAGATCAATCATAAGACCAAACTCATTATTTAACAGGATCAAATGCACTTACATGTGAAAGACTTCTATATGCGTGGAAGAAAAAAATTCCAAAAAAGATTCCCGGGACCTCGCCAAATGGGCACATATATTACCAAGCCATCAAAAGATAATTGCAATCTGAAGTTAATTAATGTAAAAAAATGTAAAAACCATGTAGCAGGCATATGCAGCGTTCAAACATACCATATGGGCAAGCAAAAACATACATCTAGTTGTTGTATACATAAAACGATACCCAAATTCTATCTTATACATGGTCTAAGTTCCTTAGTAGGAAAGATTTTGAGCTATGTATCACTATGACCCAATATTATCATAATATCATGCGAATGCAATAACTAATAATGAAAGGTATTCATATCAATTTTAGAAAACAATAGAGCAACTTATTCAAAAAATACTTAAGTTATGATTTCTACCTCAGACAAGGGGATGGAGAGTGTGGAAACAAGGAACTCTTTACATATACCTACACATACAAAAAATAAGTAAACAAATTGTTAAACTTAAGTGATCAAAATATGAAAACAGAAATCAACATATGACGGTTAACATTCACAGGGGTTTTAAATTCCCGACATGGAATCTGTAGGGTGTTTCCGCATCAAAAACAAATTATGCCGTAATACAGGATAAGAGAATTCTAGAACCAAGGACGAGAAAATGAAATGAAATTTACAATAAAACATAAACATATCATTTTGACAAGGAATAATGAGAACATAACATATTCATCAAAGTTTGTCAAACAAACGCACTATGACATACATAATAAAGCCAACACTACAATTTATATCACGGTAAAGATAATTTGGGCTATTATGAGTTTATTGGGGCCCCGCCTATCTATGCTCCGTTCTTGGTGGAAGATTATTTTGAAATTACTGAATCCAGAAGCATAATTAGTTAAGTTAGTTAAGTTTTCTGGCTATATATTTTCTTTCCATTCGGGCCTTCTGCCCCAATCATCAACAAAGAGAATATAAATTATGTCCCATACACACACAACATTGCATACAATCAATACCATTTGTTCGCATTCATTCCATTACTGATAAAATTAGAACATAGAAAGTTATAGAATAAAAATAAAAAAAAGAGCTGACTTGAGAACGAGAAATTTTAAAATTTCAGTTTTCCTACCTCTCTAGTACTGTGAAGCAAATGTTATTTGTTTATAGGGTAAACCAAGTAGGAACAGGGCGGCATAGAAAGCTAAAAAGAAGAGCTGAATTCAGTTGTTTTGTTATACGTAACTTCCATTTATTTAAATAAAGTTAATTATTCTCATTATCCAGTTCTTTGTGTGACACAATGGATTGTCGAATACCAATTCATATGACAAGTACCAAAAGGAACAAACAATAACAAAATGAATTGGGCACAAAATGGGAAATTAAGTGAGACGAGTGAATGCCATAGCCATACCTGAGCCAAAATGTTATACGACACAAGACTAAACCTGATACCTGCAATATCACATCATAGAATTCATGCTTACTGAATTTCTTTTGCACCATAAAACACAATGGCCAAAAGAAACAAACCCAAAAATAATCAGATATAAACAAATTAAGAGCATAAGTAAATACCATCAGGTTTACTTATCGAATGGATGGTACTCTCTTCCACAGGAACAAATTTTGGGAATTTTGGTGATGGGGCTGTTGAGCTCATTCTGCTCAAAACACTCCTGCGAAAAATTACAAATTACTAAAAATGGAAAGAGAAAACAAGAAGAAGCTAAAACTGAGCCATCGTTCTCTGAGTCTCTGACGAGCATTACGTAGTCTGAGTACTTGTGGGAGAGGGAATGGGTAGGCGGGAAACCACAGGAAAAGCCCTTAGCATTGATAGGGAGGTTGAGAATTGTGCGGACTAGGTGTTTGTTATAAGGCGGAAGAGGGAATTGGGACTAAAATAAAGATGGTACAAGCGGCGAGGGGGCGGAAGAGGGACTTGGGACTAAAATTAAAATAGTACATGGGAAAGGAAACATTCGAAATTTGACCGGCTCTTCCATTTCAGTTTTCAGTTTTTAGTTACACACTAGCAAAGGTGCCCGAGCGGTGCAGTAGGTTTTGAAATTGCTTGAAATGTGTATAAAGTCGTCAAAATATGTAAGCAATATAGCACTGCTTATATGTACATTGAGATCTAAATAGTGGCATCATGCTCAGTTTAGCAAATTTGAGTTACAAAAAATAAATTAATAAGATGTTCTATGTGATGCTTGTTATGTTAAAATTTTTGGGTCTGTGTTTATTGAGATCTAAACAATGCTCAGTTTGGCAAGTTTAAGTTACAAAAAATAAACTACCAACATGTTTTATATGTTGTTGGTTATGTTAAAATATTGTGCATTTTTATAGATCAAGCAACTATTAAAACATCATAATATGAGCAGTCTTGAGCGGCGTATTGTTCAAAAAAACTTGTACTGGTGTTTATCTATAGGTTACTGGGTGGTGGATGGGGATATTTTTTCTTTAATGTTTCTTGCAAGGGAATCTAGCTCTTGCTGGCTTTGCTGTGTAGCTGGCTAATATTCTTTCTTCTTCTTTGTAAAGATTATTTTGGAAAATAGCAAGCGTTAATTATTATGATAGAATTAAGTTTAAAAAGTGAACAGAACAAACAACAATTTAGTTACATCAACCATTCTTTTAATCTAATGGATAAAAGTATAAGCTCAATTTATTGAATCAATTGAAAATAAATTAAAAACAATTTTGACAATTTATTAAATACGTATAAGAGAATTAAGCCAAAACACTTGAGATATAATAAAATCAAATCAACAGGTGTTGACTCTGTTGCTACAAACTTGGTAAACGGTAGGTGTTAGTGCGGACAAATTAGAAAAATTTAGTAAAGATAATGGCTATTGTTATAGAATTAAGGCCAACAATATAAACTGCACAAACCACAATTTAAATAATCTATAAACATCTAATGACCTATAAACAGAAATAAGATAACCTAGTGACCTAATGAGTAAGTTTGTTACAAAATTAAGATAATCTAATGGAGAAGTAGCTAGAAGTAGTAACAATGTATAAACAACTATATGTTATAAAAGTAGAATAAAGGTAGAAATAAGACGCTATAGGTTATAATTTTGTTCATTACATTTTAAAACATTTAATAATAATGTTTCAAATTCAATAAATTTAATTGAAAGTTAGTTCATATGGGAGCTCTTAAAAATATAAGAAAATAAGATAATTTTAATAATCAATAAATAAAAAAAAAGTAAATAAATTTATGCATCCATTGAAGTTATCAAATATCCATACTCCAACTTTGATATATATTTTATATAAAAGGGAAGTTTCTTAATATGAACTAAAATTTGCAGCAACTAAATATTAGAATCGGGAAGAATTGAAATATATGTATATCACTTGTGTGAACCACAAAAATTAATGTAGAACAAATGCTTAAAATCAAACACATTGGCCCAAAGGAATCAAACCAAATTGCATTCTAAAAGATGTCTAGAAAAAATCATATTTTAGAAGAAGAGTTGATAAATTTTCTTTGCAATTGAATCTTAATTGAAGACAATTACGAGAAAATGAAACTTTCCCCAAATTCAATACAATCAAATACCACTTTTTTTGAGAAATGGAATTCATTCATAGAATCAAAGTAGCGTATATAGAACGGCACGAAACAGTGGCCTCGTTATAACCTTCAGGAGGGACAAACCTCAGGGTAGGAAAGAGTACCACACATGTTATAGACTAACAAGAGAGTCTGAAACAGTCACGCAGGACCAATGCTAGAGCAAGATAAAATAAATTAGCAAATTGACACATAGACCTTCTATGCAAAGACCTCCGACGAGAACACTACAACACAATCCAACTGTCAAAAGAGTCCTGCTATGAAATCATAGTCCTTTTCACAGCCACAAGACAGTGAGAACATTCGACATAAAACATAATACGCCAAGAGGAAGAAAACAGCCACAAAGCACACCATCCCCATCCACCTCCAATAGCAATTGGTGATGAAAGAAGAGAAATCTGCAATGAGCAACACAAAGAAGAGACTAACCGCAAACAGGCATGGAAAGAAAATAAATAAATAAAAAGCCCCCAAGCACACCGTATCATCTCAACACTGACAAAGAAATCTCTTATGAAAACACAGTCATTGAGACAGGCGGAGAATCAAAGATCAGTTAAGAGGAGAACCAAAAAAAAAAAAACATCATGCAACAATAACAAAACTGGCCTAGCCACTTAACCAGAACACGGGGATTAGCCATAAGAGTATCTGTCGAATGCCCAGCCCACGAATGCTCTAATAACACATTAAGAAAGGCGTCCAGGAGACTCCACTAGACCAGTCTCCATAGGTTTGTCAAGAAGGACACCAACATCACTTGGATTCGCAGTTCCCATCGCAGAGTAACCAGTCAAACCCGTAAAGATGGGTAAAAGGATGGTACCCAACAACCCTCGATTCCAAAAACCTGGCCCAACACCTTGAAAAAGAGGATCAAAGCTATAGACCCTAGGTGAAGAGGCACCCACGCCAAATCTCCATGAGAGTAAGGCTTAAGATTGCAGATCAGACGATGAAGAGGGCATGAGGAAAGCCACCTCCACCGTGATCGCTAACCCCAACGAAGCAGATTGCACCATGATCGTTGTTGACGTGGAGACTATCGGCACAATAGCAGGAAAAGATCCGCTAAAACCACTAGAGACGTCAACGCACCAAGGAGAAAGATAAAGACGAAACCAACACCTAGGATCTTAGAGAGACAACAAGGCCAGCACCTCAAAGTCGAAGAGAGGAGTGACGACAACGACTCGACGTGGAACAAAGACGATGGCGACTTGACGTGGAAGAAAAGTGGCTCGACGCGGTCAAGTCGAGGAAGGCAACGACGGGGCTAAATGTGGATGAAAATGAGCGCGGTTAGGCCGAGGAGGGGACTATGTCACTGTATGATAGACATCCAAGGGGGAGTGTTGTAAATGCATGAGTTGGTGGATGACCAGCATACCTCTTAGTATTCCACCCTTGGATTTTATGTAATCTATGCACTAATTATTTATAATTAGTGCTTGTAACCTATAGGTATATTGTAAATGATGATATTCAATCTCCTATCTTATAAGCCTATAAATTGGTGATTCTACCAAAGATTAAAAGAAGAATAAACATGGTGAAACTTTATCTTTAGCATATCACTTCTCTCTACATTTTCTCCCTCTAGTTTTATAACAATTACATTATTTTATTATATATTTAATTCAATTTAAATATAAAAAAAAGTGGACCATTCACATGACACATCATCACTTGTTATAAAAAGACAAATACCCATGACACATCATCAAAACTAATAGAGTTATTAATGAAGATAACGGTATGGGGTAAAGTAGAACACGAAATCACAATCAATGGGATTAAGTAGGTCACTTTAACTTTCGGGAGTAAAATGAGATTTAATCGAAATTTCAGAGGGCACTACAGTAAATAATCCTTAAATAAATGTCGACTGTTATCAAACTCCATTTCTCAGGAACTTGAGAAAACTTTACAATTGGGATAAATAAATTCAAGAAGAAATAGTGCTTTAGAAAGCACCAAATCTGCATTGTTACAAGCCAAGACCACCAAATCTCAAGCGAATTAAAATTAGCTTGTCCCCAATAATGGTAATATAATCTGCACAACACATTGTTTTCAGAATTTTGGTAATAGAATATCCATTCAATATACAAATAGGTGGACAAGGAAATAATGATAGCAGGACATCGAACTTTATAGCCTTCACCAGCTTCTGATAAACAATTTTCTTACTTTTTTTAACTTCCATGCATGAAGCAACAGATTTAAACAGAACATAGTGGGGTACAAAATGAAGTGGTCAGTGGTAAATATACCCTATATTCTTGCTGTCTAGTTAGCAGAATAGAAACGTATAACTGAAAAGCAAAACTCACTTGGTTGTCCTGAAGATGGAGGCAAGGATCACGATCAATATATATCTACTTTTCATTTACAAAGAATCAGTTTTTAACAAAAAAATCATAACTCTTCTCCTCTCCATAGAGCCGCCTGAGAATGAAAAAGAGGGGAAAATTGTACAATTAGTTAACAAAAGAAAGACTTTTTCCCAGAGAACTTAATACAACACATGGGTTTATATTGCTGATAGTGATACAGAACTGAAAAAGCATAAAAATACTCATAAAATTTCTAGTTTCAGTAATCATCACAAACCCTAGGGAATATTACACGGAAAAAAGTGATCCAGGTCCAGGGTTAGGGATCATGCAAGCAGTGAACAGAGATGAAATTATATAATGGGTAGTGTCAATGCATAAGCAATCTAAACCACACTTACGCTAAATCTACCAAGGAATCTGATTTTGTCACAGCCTTTCCTTCTGGGAGTTCAAGGGAAGAATGATGCATTATCATTTCTTTCAGTGTGTGCTTTGTGCTTTTAATATCATTATCCCATAAGATACTCTGCAGTCAAAAGTACAAAAACAAGTTAGCATGCCTAGCTCCAGTCTCTCATGATAAAAGTGAAAATGTGGATACACTGACCTACTATTATAATAAATAAAAATGCACTGTAAAAGATTTTCAAATATGTCTTGAGTTGAAAACATGAAATTGACTCACGCCACTTGGGGAAAATGACCAATATCTTATTCTATGGCGCACAACTGAAAAATTAAAAATAAAATAAAATCACTAGGAGAAGCGTACCTTCCTAACATATTCTCTCTTCACGTCTTCCCATGGTAATTTTCCCTTCGGACAGAAAATTGAAGCATTCCAAAGTGCTCCTCTTGCAACCATCACAGATGAGGTACCTTTAGAAATTGCGTGCATCATTAATACATTCAAAGCACACACAAATACCCATATAATATGTATACATAATCTTAAGTTCCATTTGGAATGCGAGATTTCAAATTTAAGAAGCTTATTTAAATTGTGTGAGCATAATCTTAACAATGCATAAAAGGTTGTATTGCATAGGATGAAATAGAGGAAATGCGTGGATTCAATTTAAACTAGTCATTTCAAATTCATAACATAACATTATATGTAGTCATTTCGAAGAAACTATATTTAGTATATTTAGGGTTCTTCTAACCATAGTAAGCTTATTTCCAAAATCCAAATCTATTCTATTAAACCCCTAGATCCAAATTGAGCCTTGCTAGATTTTTTTCCATTTGACGGGAACATATTTTGCGATTTTTACCATTTTAATGACACACAATGTTACATTAATTGCCTGGTCCCATGAAGCGGGCTTCTAACATATTTATCTGACAATGAATCCCTATATATTAACCTTGACATAAAGGAAATATATCAAGCTAATACAAACATGAAGGTTGATATAAAATTGGGGTACTTTCATGACCAGGATATTAATTCTCAAGATGAAGGCTACTTCATGGTGCACGGCTTGAAATACCCAAGGTGAAATTTTTATTCTCAACAAACAGTATGATATGGTCCTAAAGAAATTCTATTATCAAAAGATTACTTAAAGATTGTATTACTGCTACCTGTAGCAACTTTAATACGCTGAAAATCGTCATACTCAAAAACATCGCCATTTGCTATAACTGGAATGGATAGTGATGCTACAACATCAGCAATCTCACTCCACTTAGCCGGATCTCGTGGCCTATCTGGAACTTTTCTGCATTTTATTGAGAAGAAACGCATCAGACCGAACACCATGCAATTGAGACAAATAGATTGATATTATTTCACTATTACAAAGACATAGTGGGACCATCCCACTTTAAAGAAATATAATGGGATGAAAATATTTATCCTTATATTTGAAGTGACTCAATATGTAGCATGAAAAACCTATCAAGATGCATTTGACTCATAGGGATTCCAATTTAAACTTATCTATACCCTATTGCTTTGCAATGTTAAACTTATCTGTCAGTTGTTTTCCATTCTTTATAATGTAACATTGCAAGGAAATAGGGTATAGATATGTATTTCCATTTTGTTTAACATTGACTTATAGCCAACTTTGAAGCTGGTTTTTCCACCTCAGTTGATACTTTTATAGCATCCTATGCAAATAGGATTTCTTTTTCATGACAGTTGAACTTACGGTTTTCAAAAAGCAGAATTCGGGTAGGGCATAGGTGTCCTCGTTTGATTTCATTCCCAACAAATTCTACATTTGGTAGTTCCACTTCCTGATCTATTCAGTCTCGACAGTTCTCTTCACTTACGGCAGCAGTGTCTCATCTGCAGATTACCATTGGTGTCGAAACCAATGGCTTTCCAAATACAGGACTAAAGTTGGTGTTATTGTCTCAATGATGGCTCCCAAAATTACCATACTTCACATTTCTTATTCCTCCCATGCTCTCAAATATTGGTACTCACCTCGTCTTGTTTTCTTTTTTCTAAGGTAATTTTTGTTTTGGCCCAATGTTCACTAAGCTGTTACAACTCAACACCTTATCTCTTTTTATGATTATCATCATACTCTAATAAACCTCTTTCTGACTAAAATCCAATTCAAGATTTACGTTGACAGCCTTTATACAGGACAGCATGGCAGGTTTAAGTCTTGGGACCTAAGAGTACTTTTCTTTTCTTTTCGTTTCTTTTTTAATACAGAAGTTAGGATTTACAGGGATAACAACAACAGGGTTCTAGGGGTGTTAGCAGAACCTGAACTAACACATAACCAGGGGTAAGAATAGCTAGTTTTGAACTAGGGATCTATTAGTGTTGCTTATGGTTTGTTATCTTATGGTTTGATAGAAAATGGGGTTAGAATGTCGTACATCCAGTTGAGTGAGGGAACCCATTACATCCATTTACATAGATTCCATCTTCAACTACAGTTGAGTGAGGGGCTAAATTAAAATGATAACATAGCATGCTAAGCGCAACTTTACCAATAGGATATATTAGAGATCACCTTCCATGGACAGCGAGAGCAGAAACTCCAGTTTTTTCAATTCGCCTGGCCAATTCCACAGTATCCTGAGATGATTTTAGTAGTCGAATCTTACAAGTCACTGGTATACTCATGTTCCTCCTTAATGTAGTCAAAATCTGAACAGAACGGAAAAAAGCGAGTTAGGAATCAACTGCAAACACTCTTCAGATGGAAATAAAAAACATCTTCGGGGAAACAAGATTGTATACATCATGAATAAGATCTGGTTTAGTCAATAATGCGGCACCCATTCCCCCACTCACAGAAAATGATTTTGGACAACCCATGTTTATATCCACTGCTGCAACATCTTTACACCTAAAAGAAAAAGGTCAAAAAGTATATAAGATACTGTTGAGACAAGCCCATATGTTACATTGAGATGGATACAGACCCATATCACATACTTGGGTGTTTTGTCCAAATTGAGTAAGAAGATCAGATTGGGGCATGAGATGAAACAGATACACAACAGGTTCAGCCAGGAAGAGTAGATACCAGACCACTATTCTATGCATGAACCCAAACAAAGATAAAGCCACATTTTCAAAACAAGTTGTCTGCCTAAACCTGATTCTTTCAAAGAAAAGAGATTTAAGGGTTGATTCAATTACAGCCAATCTTTAATGGGTTACAGTTAAAAACAACCTTATCTATGATCCAACATAGCACGATATATGTGGAAGAAAAAAATAAATAAAAGGTGAAAATTTAAAGGAAAAAACTTAGGAACATGTAGTAAACATAGCTAAACTTAGCAAAACTTATTCAAATCACTAAATGCTTTAACCTATTAATTTATAGGCTTGTATGCAATTGTTCATGTATTCACCCATGTACTTCTGAGTTTTCGCTTCCTACAGAAGCAATAAGTGGTTCAAAATGAACCCCAAGCTCAAATAGTGAATACAAGACCACAGGAGCATATTCTCTTCCCACACGACCCATGATCCTGATGAATTCGATAAAAACCATATTGATCGCCTTGAGCTCTCACAATCAATAGAAGCAAGAGTATCAACTTAAAGTTGCAATCCACTAACTATATCAATTAATTTCTTGTTACTTTTTAAGATAAAATCGACCAATCTCAAAAAATTACAAACTTCACAACAAAAGGAGAACAATGGAATGCAACAACATTCAACTTACACCATCTGAGCAGCCATGAGAGCCCTTACAGCATCAGAAGTGCCCATTTGAAACACTACTCGATCTTTTTCCTCATCACAAGTCCTGAAAACGACACTTCCTGTCCCCTTCTCAACAAAATCAATGGACCCTATTTTCTCTGAGCAACGAGCACAAAAAAATTTCATAAACTTGTCAAAAAATGAAGTACCCCACAAGCAATATACACCAAATTATCTGCTTCCGTAACTCTCCAGGTCAAATATTAACAAAATTAACAGAAATTTATAACCAAAACCATGAATCAATAACTTGTAGCAGAAACAAATCAAAAAAAATAAATGTACCATTTAATCTGCGGTCGCATTTGACAAGTTTGTGATCGATAATTTCCTCACCGTAGGTTATATCCGCACCATATTCGGCAGCCAGTAATCTAAATGGCAGCGTCCCCTAACCAGTTTAAGAAATTTACAAGTAAATAGCATGAATTAGAAGTTAATTTTGTATTAAAACCCAAGATAAAAATAGAAAAGAAAGAAAAGTCGGCAGCTAGAAGGGTTTGTGGGAGCAGTACAAGTAGGTACTCACAATGCGAACCATGGGAGCAAGGACGAGTTTGTTCTCGTACTCCATCTTCGTCGGCCTGGTCAGTTTGGATGATCTGGCCTTGACCTGCTCCTATTTTCAGGGGAATCCACAGTACACCCGACCAAATTTGATTAGTGCACCGTTTACGCACTACAACACCAATGTCTCAATTTTAAAAATATTTTTATATTTAAAAGAACATTTAGAAGGGCTTAAACAAATACACGTGAAAATATTTCAAACTTACGTCTTTTTTTCCAACCAAAAAAAAAAAACCTTCTTCCTAATTTTCTATGGAATTTCCTATTGATATGATTTTAAATAGTTGAGTTGAACTTTATAGTTAATTTGGATGTGTTGAATGATAAGTTAATATGAAACTTAATGTTAAAATGTATGATAAATGTTTTTTTATGCAAAAAAATCGGGGATTCGGGGCAGGCATGGGGGATAGTCCCCCGATGGGGACGGGAACGGAGATTCCCCAAAACCTAATAAACGGGGATGGGGGCGGGGATGGAGAGCGGGGATGGGGATGGTATTGTCATACCCGGCCCCTACCCGACCCATTGTCATCCCTGCTATGACCATGTATAAATTTTATTATTATTTTTTTTAATAATGAATTTTCCATTTTTAAAATATCCTTGAAAATAGAAAAGACTAAAATATCCTTTAAAATATATGGAAGATTGGATAGTGTTAAAGTCAAATGACAAATCATGGATTTTGAAAATTTTAGGTGACATTTCTCTTAAATTTTTCTTTAAAGTGACAAATTGAAATTGAGATATAAATTCAAGTAACATGCCTACAAAAATCCCTTTTTGTTTGACATTTCACTAACATTTGTGGCTCGGGGCTTATCTGACATTATGTACAAGGCTTACATGTTAGATGACCCAACGTAAGACGGCTAACTAAGTTGATCCAACGGTTAAAAGATAGAACCTCACTTGAGGGTCATATATAAGGCCCACACTATAGAAATTCTTGTAGCAAAGGGAGAACGTTGATCAAAGTTCAAAAATAGGAAGCACATTCCAAGTGACCTCAAACTTAATGAGAATGTGATATCTGTCCAAACCTTAACAAAATCAGGAAACAGCGGGAATGCACAGAATTTCGGATACAACAATGGGGCCTCTGACTAAGCATATTAACAGAATTCATCGGAGAAAGGAAACAGCTCTCTCTCTCTCCCTCCACTTCCCTCGCCCTCTGGCTGGAGGTGTTGCTGATTGCAAGTAGTTCAGTCCGTTTCTACTAACGTTCAGTATTACATTTGACAATGAGAACAATTAATGGCGGGCAGCAACGATGATACAAGCAGATAAGGACTGAACTTCCTAAACAATGATACACGAAAACACTGCCTCCGCGGAAAGCTTCACTCCTCAATTGTCCATTCACAGAGAAGAAGAGTGAAAAACCACTACCTTAGTTCTCTGCAGGCAACACATCAGATCTACAGATATCCCTGCGACAGAGTGGGCATACCCTGCATACCGGATACACATTAGCAATTTCCAGGATAAGTAGCACCAAAATATTAATACAAACCTAAAATGTCAACAACAAGAGGCATTGATATTTCAGGCATAAGGAAATTGAAATTAATTAATGAACAATTCATAATATGAAAAAATTTCTATGGAAGTTCATATATTCTACAGTTACTTAACGTATCAATTTCCAATTCTTGGTCATTGAGATTAGCATTTTCATGACTTGAGCTTATGCTGTCATGGTTAAATTAGTTAGATCAGTTAGCTTATTACTTAGTAGCCATATTAGTTAGAGGGGTGGTCGGACAAAATGAATGGATTGTCTGAATAATAGCAACGGTGTATAACAACATCCATTGCAGAAATAGAATACAATTCTGATGCATCCTTTGGAAGTGTTTACATTATTGTTAGGCCAAAAAGGAAAACTGGCTGCTGCGATAAATATGAGCATCGACAAGAAAGAATTGAGAGGATTTGATATTTATTGGGGAAACAATGGAGCTAAGTGTTGCATTAGTTGCGATAAACAACCTGACAAGCAGTGGCAGTGAGATACACAGTACTTGAGTTCCGGACAAAAAGATTTGAGTGACGGGTTCAAGTAGAGCTCAGAGAGGGAAATGGAGAAGTAAATCAAGGCAAGAACTTCTTGCCAATAATACAAGGAACATATGAAAGTGAAAAACCAATTAATAGTAGAAAGGAAAGAAGAAAGAGATGTTGAGAATGTTGAAGACTTATAGCTGTTGCCAGTTTGCTATAAATGATAGAGCTTGTGCATGCTGAGAATTCCCAGCAGTAAAAATGATGTCATAACTAAGTCCTTGCTGATACTCACCACTAGTACTTTCCTTCTATTCATTTAATGAAGTATACTTCAAAGCTCAAATCTCAAATATCCTTTCATTATTTAATTATTTAAGTACACAGAAAAAAGGTTTATTTTAAAAGAGCACCAAGGGAGCACAATCCAACAGAATTTCATCGCTCCTTAAAATAATATTTCCCCCAATGACAAGCTGTTCAGGGCACTTGACATTCCAAACTATGATTTGGGTGAGGCATCCCACAAGTAGCATCTAGGTAATACGTATTAAACAAGTGCAAACTCCTACATGACACTAAGAGAAAAAAGCAAATGTAAAATTCGATGGTACAAGTGCATGTACACATACTTATGAAATCTGTTCTAGTAAACATTCATGTTTGCAAGAACTTCTTGTTGATCTGTTCTAGCAAACATTCTGCTGGCAAAGAATACACTTGTTGAAACTATACATAGACTTTAAAAAGAGGTAAATATTACAATTAAGAATAAACTTTAAAAAGAAAAATATTAATATTTCCAATACCTGGAACAAGACAAATTTAACTTCATTCCAAAGTTCCTAGTAATAAATAAATTCATACTACACAACAACACAACATTTAGTTCATAAAAATTCCCAAAATATAGCTGTGTTGAAAAAGGAAACTATTTTTTTGCACTGCATGAACGAACCAAAAAACATGCACAGTTAAGGGGGGATAAGGTGGAATAGATCACTATTTAGCGGAAAACAAAATTGGAAGGTTACTGGTCAGGTGATCACATTGAAAAATAATAATAATAAATTCCATTCTAGTAACAGAAAGGAATTTATAACTATGCAATTTCTTTAATTACACTGAGACTTGAACCTAGGACCTAAACATTTGCCCACCCTCCCCAATGACACTTGAGCTAAACGTCTTAGGCATGATATGCAGTCATGCATCTGTCTGGTTTAATTCCAACTTATTATGAACCGCCATTTTCCAACTTCAAGTTTATGTCACTGGTACTAGCACGTTTCAGGATCACCAAGTACCAACTACCATACAAGTGCTACTAAACAAGCAAACAGCCCGGGGACAAATTTTATACAGTGATTACTATTTTGAAATTTTCCAAGCCTGAACATATAAAATTTTATTGCAATAACACTCACCATACTATCTTATTGTAGTCAATAAAGTGTATGTGCCTGTGTTTAAATAAGTCATATTAGACGATTTGAAAGAAGCAAGTTCATTCCAAACCTGTGAATCTCCTTGAGCCACTTGTCAATACAAGTTTTATGAAATTCATGATGGCAAGGCAGTACTCGCATTATGTCTCCTTCTTCGTACTCCACAAGGCATATGTAGCATCTGTTAGATTAAAGGATACGCAAAGCAAAAGATATTAAGATACTTCGATATTAAAGAGATGTAACTTACAATCTTTTTCCCAACCAAAATAATATATTTTGGAAAATAAAGACATTGCAACCATGTTATAGTCAGCCCACAAAAATCGTCCTTCTAAAGACACTTCCATTTGTTTACCAAGAGAGATGAAGTACCAACAACAAAACAAGAATCATTAAATTCTAAATGTAATACGAAGGATGCAAGTTTACATCCACATGCTACTAAAAAATTGTCAGTACCAATTCCTAAACACGAATAGTATTTATTAAATTAGAGCTGAATAAAGAAAGATACAGATAAGGTCTTGACCTAAAATGTATAAACCATTGTAATAGGACAATAAACTCATATAAAAGCCAAAAACATGTACCTAAAATGGCCCGAACTGGGAAAATAATATATTTTTTTTTTTTTCAAAAGGAGTAAACTTTATTCTCTTATTAACTACCAATATGAAAATTTATGTTTAAATACTCTAATATGTTGTGGCAACATGAAGTGATGACTATGATATGAAAAGCCAAAAGTATGTACCTAAAAATGGCCAGAATTGGGAGAAAAAAAAAAAAATTCAAAAGGAATAAGCTTTAAACTCTTATTAATTAAAAAAAAACAAACAAACAAAATCTATGTATGAAAGTCTAATATTTTGTCCAGTGCCTATAGCAAGTAAAGGAACAATTTCCCTAAGCTAAACATTCTTTTGCATCTGCAAAGAAATTGCTTGTAAAATAGACACTTTTGAAAGCCACTGGCTGCTGAGAACATCATAAAAGCGCAAGGCAGATTAATTCTTGTACTCTGGAACAATACTGAATTAGGTCAGTCACCTCCTTCAGAGATATACAGTGAATTGAATGTCGAACATTAGATAGACTTGGATACTTACTGTGCAGCCTCCTCATACTGATGCTTTTGCAACTTGGAAAACAATTTGACAGGCAAAGATTCCACAACTTCAGTAGGAGCGGGAACAGATCCAATTGACGATACAGAAGGTCGAGAGGATAAAACCACAGATTGCTGGTGAATTTCATCCAGAACCTAATTAAATTACATATAAACGGTTCAACTTATATAATTAATAAGGAAACTGGCCGACAAAAAGGTAATCGCATATCAACATTACCTCAAACAAAGCCTCAGCTAACATAACTATTCTTGATATGCTAGCCCTAGCACTATTGTCATCATTTGGACGGGCATCTCGGCTACTCGTACGACATGTACAACGACCCGTTCGCTGTTGACCAGATAAGATACAAGATCTCTCATGTCCAGACACGTTTTCAAAGCGGCTCCCTAATCTCTGAAGTGCACGAACCTATAAAATTTGCATGGGCATCAGTAAACCAAATAAGTTACATAAGGAAGTTCAGTAAATTATAAAATTTATATTGAAAAGTAAAAGGCATGAGAAAACGTCTCAAGAACAGATGGTTTTATATAGAAGGAATAAATTTACGCTGTCACTTTTAGCAGAGTTCTGGACAAGTTATACCCAAACTAATCACCAGGAACAATGGACATAGTAATGTCCATAGAAAGGCAGCCAACTGGTTGGCAACCCTATACCACTATTCATGTATTGGTCAACTGGATTTGCAATAACGGTAAGGTGGCAAATTTAATAATAAAAAAATTGATTGTGTGAAAAAGATGTACCGGTCAACTGCTATTCATTGTTCTATAATCTCACCCAAAGAATAAAAAATAACAGTGTGAAACAGATACAAACCTGAGATCGTATTCTTCTCCTCCGCTCTAGGAAATTTGATCTGTGTTCAAGTAGATCATGATATCTAGCTTCTCTTGGTCTTGATGTTTCCACCTCATAGTCTTGGATGCTAAACAATGAACTAGACATATTGGATGGAGGATAACCAGACCCATTTTCGAAATTTACAGCATTGCCTTCAGGTGCCATTGTTCTTGTATCATCACCTTGATTTGTATCTCTCACTTCTCCTTCTTGTTGCAAAGAAGAAAATGTTAAATCAGATAATGATGATCGACGGAGTACCCTGTCACGAAGTCTTCCAACACTTAAAGTTCTACTGAAACGAACATTCCGTTCAACAGGTTCCCGAGCACCTGGGCGTCTTTCGGAAGGTCTAGTTCTGTTGCTCCCTGTTTCATTATGATTTCTCGGAGAACACAAGTTTACACCAACCCCCATTATTGTACCGTTAGCATTTCTACCAACATCGTGTCTAGAAGAATTTGTCTGGTTATCTTGCAAGTTGACAGAAAAACCACATCCCGGAGTATTTAATCCTATATTGTCAGAAGTCTCTTCATAAAAATGTGTTGCGCTCCTATTCATCTGTGACTGTGGAAGGTCACTGGCTTCTTGGCTTTCATCTCTATTTACAAAACTTCTAGCAGGTCTTGAATGCAGATGAAGTTCATCTTCGTTGTTCGGTATTGTGAGACTTGTTGGAGATAGAGGATTGGATGACCCTAAACTGGTTGCCCGGCTTAATCTGAAGCTTACATTACCTGGAATGAAACTAAAACGAGAAAGGAAACGACTTGAAGGGTTCAAAGATGGAGCAGCAGCTTGAGCAGAGCTGCTACCAGCTCTGGAGGCAGTATCAGTGATACTAGCCTGACCCCATTCATTGAGCTGAACATTTGAAGATATACACGGAATTTCATCAGGTTGTTCAACGTTAACCTTTCTGAAACACTCAACCTTTGCATGATCTGGCTCTGTGTCATTCAAAGTTGCACATGGAGCATTATTTCTAGTTTCTTTGTTCTGATGATCACATACCTAAAGCATGAGTTACACACTTCAGTTCCTTAAATAATTTTTGGCAATTAACTGCACACCAGCAATATAAATAAATAAAAGTTTTAAATAACAACCTATCAGAAACATTCACCATATACATACGTTTGGTAGAGGAGAAGAAGTGAAGTCTAGTATCAGAAACATAGAAGCAACCATAGACAAAGAAAGGTCCAAGTGGCGAGGCATATACTGCATCAACTTTTTATTATAAAGAAATATTATAGTCCAAACAATGGGAACTCCCCAGATAAAAAGCCTTAATGTACACAGGACAAGGGGTTAACGGTTTTTGTGAGCCTGCAGTCACAAGAGTTATTCATGGGATCTGTATAAATATCAAAGTTGGAAAAGTACGATGTGATTTTGTGATGTATAAGATAACCTATGTGTACGGAAGGCAGGCCCATATTTGCAATACATCTTTTGTGAGAAAACTTTCCTTAGTACACATAAATATTAGGATTCAAGAATAGCTGGATTTCATTCCAGTAGCCACCTTTCACAAAGCAGTCTTCGACAAGATAGCTACAATGTTTTCTAGGAAGAAACTTCTACATGTGGAACATTCATTCAATTAGGTCTGCACAGGAACTGAAGCAATATAACCAATGTTTAACAACAAGAATCCTCCTTTCTTTCCTATCTTTTCACTACACACCAAAAGAAAAAATGGTTTGACAATAAGAATTATAAAATATTTATTAAAAAGAAAATGCAACTCTCCCATCTTCTTTTCCATCTTTGTAACTCCTATACCAACCTCGACGCTAAATGTTTTAATTGAGAAGCATACAATTCAAAAAATTTGAAAAAAAAGTTTACTTGTACTCTTCAAAAGAACTCTCAGGGAGCAAAGTACCAAACAAACAAAACAGAGACTTGGGACCCGAAAATATATTATTGAATTAAAACAGCGGCGACAAATTTATCTCTTTAAATATTACTTCACCAACTGATAATCTGATACCCATTACAACAAACATAAATTAAAGAGGAAATAAGTATTCATTAAAAAAAAAAATTTCTCTTTTTGTTACTAAAGTCCATTGGCCGCATTTCACAAATAAAATTAAATTAACCCGAAATTATACCAAAAAATTTTCCACATTGATGCTCAAAACCAAAGAGAAATAATGAAGAACTTTAAATGAACGGATAAAATGGAAATTAAAGCAAAAGGAGAGGGACCTGGTCGTCATTGTCGCTGTCGTGGGATCGAGATGTGGTTCCCAGACAAGACGACTTGAGCACTCTGCTGAATTTAGATTTGGATCGACGCCTTCGACCATTGCCACCAAACGACGACGTTGAAGAAGAAAATGCAGACGCCGTCGCTTTGCTCCCACCCGATCCCATCTCCCTCCTTCCTGGCTCTACCCACCCCTCCAAATCCAATGCCCTTAGTACTTCACCCTCAAAATGTGATTCAAATTACAGTACGAACCACACATTTGAGATCTGGATACATGGAGCGGGAGAAGCTGCAGCAGCAGGAATATCTGCTTTCCAATCACATTTACATTTGGAAAATAAAAGCAATAATTTTGAGACCAAGTAACTTACTTGCAGTTGCAGAGAGAGGAGAGAGAGAGATCGCAGATGCGGAAATGGGACGAAGGCCTTTTTCAGGCTTTTAAGTTTTAAGCCAAAGCAACTTGTTTTATGTTTATGTTTAAAGTTGAAGTAAATTTGTCTGTGAGTCTTGGACTCTTTTTGAGAGGACGACATGAGAGCAGAGAGAGTGGCGTTCCCTCTGCCTAATTTTTGTGCCATTCAAAATTGGTTTTTGGGCAACTGGATATGGATACTACTTGTTAGGCTTGGGCCAACTCCGACTTCTTTCAATCCAGAACAGGCCGAGACTGTAACTTTGGGCCATATACTCAACAATAATTTATTACAAGCTTGTTGATATTGATGTTCTAATTTTTCACTAGCCTAGGGAAAAAGTCTTTGACTTACATATCAGTTGTCTCAAATTCGAATATCTATGACAATGGCACTTAAGTAGTGTGTGTGTTGATAATTGCAACCCAAAAATATTTTGTCTAGTTTTTGCTATTGAGCATGACTCTTGCCATCTTAATAAAAATTCTCTTTTTTCCTCTCAACAACACTATTTTGTTGAGGAGAAATAAAAGCATAAAACTCCTTTTGTATTCCAAATATTTTCAAATTGTGAGTTCTCAAATTTAATGTCTTGGAATACTAACTTGCACTTCAGTCGAGCTTTGAGAATAGTGATGGCAGGGTAGCAATTACATCTTCGGTTTATATCACCATCCCAATATTGTCCTGTAACAAATCCAAACCTTCTTAAATACCTCAAACTTCATGATTGGCAGAGGTTAAACAAGTTTGGTTTGTTAGGGTCCTTTCTTCCTTTTCTTTCAAGTTACCTTTTTTTGTTCTTTTCAAAGTTGAACTATGACTTAGTGTCAATTGTTGATTTGTATTATTACATAGAGCCCCACATCAGGAATCATACAAATTTGTGCCTATTGGTTTGTATAAACTCAACATCAATTCCACATGCCCTCCCTCCTGGCTAGATGTAATCCCAAATGTGGATATATCCACCATTGGGCTGCAAAGAATAGAAATCCTAAATAAATAGAAAATAAAAAGTAGCATCCCTAATGAGAAGAAAATTGGGCTACAAAAAATGAAGACTACTATAGCGATAGAGCCACATTCCTATGTGAGATTGTGTCATTTCCCACCAACGGTTAAAACCCATTCAACCTTAACTCAATATACCAAGAGAGAGAGAGAGAACAACTTTATTACTAATGACAGTACAATATTGTTTCCCTCTTTTTGACCGAGGTGTCCGACGGAATGAACTTTTGGTCATTCTTCTCTTGGATTGCGTAGGCGTGCCACCACCAAGCCACTGATTGGCTTGCATGGAAAAAGTTGGATTGTTGCATTTGCGCTTTTGACTTCTAACGAGCCAATTGATCGGCCAAGCAAGGAACCTCCTCTTGACCTAAGTTTTTTCCCTTCCTTGGAGTCGAGGATGGTTAGGCTTCATATGGGTGTCTTTAGTATTTTTTGGAATTTAATGATAATGACGCAAATTTAATTAAAAGGGCGATTAAACTAAATAACAAGAAAGTAAATGTTTATAAGATCGAAGCAACAATAAAAGTAAATTTAAGTAAGCATAAAACAAGAACTGTATGAATGATAAAGGCGATAAAATAAAGCAATTTGAAATTAAGTTAAACTTAAAGAAAATTCGATAACTATCAAAAGTAAAGCAATAAACTTGAATCTAAAAACAAAGTAATGAAAAATGAAAGAACTTAACTTACACTGACGACAGTGAAGAACTAATATAGTCTACTTGCTTGGAAAATAAAACTTAGTCTATGGATAGAAAAATGAAAGACAAAAAGTAGGTATTTTGTGTCTAATGTCGGGCTTTTCTTTATTCGTCTGATGAAGTTTATATAGGGACATCCGTCAACCCATGTGTTGGTTATTAAATGGCCCGAAGGTCAACATTGTTCAAAATCTTTCCTTTTGAAGTCTCCTAAATCTGTGGGATTGCATTGATGGATATTTCATGATTGTCTATCTAGTTGCTTGATCTTCTCCTCATTTGGAATATTCCAGATTAACATCAATTCCCTCGATTGCTTTCCTTTTGTGGCTTCAATCAAATGCATGCAATCCTCTAGAAATCTCACGTTTAAATATGCGGCATGGGCTTGGACCTCGAGACTTGTGTTGACATCTAGTGAGACATTGTAACTTTCGGAGTTCTAGTATTGATTGAAAATAATCCACCGATGTTGGGTAACTTGGAAACCCAATGAGTCCACCCATATCCTTAAGGTTCCTTAATACATATATATTATCATTATACTCCGTATATTGAGTTTAATTATTATTTTGTACATAGTATAAGGCCATAAAATTGGCCTTTGAACTTTTATCCGATCTTTTTATGCTTGTAGAAAGGTCTTAGGCCCTTTGGCCATTTCAAGAAACTTGATCAAGTCCACTGGTTACTGTTAAACAACCTTCACTATTTGGTAAATAGCCTAAAAGCTAGATCATGCCAACAAACATGCTAAAATATTTTGCCTAGCCTTCAACCCCACTACTCAAGAGTTTTGTAACTTTCATAGCTAAAACCTAAACACTCAAGCATAGCCACTGATGTATAATTTTACTACCTGAAAATTAGATAGTTAAATTCAAGAAATAAACTTGCAAGCGCACAGGGTTAATGCAATATAGCCAAGGCAAGTACAATGTCGTTCCCACAGAGACTGAATAAATTCTCAAGTTGTTGTGAATTATAAACTAAATTAAATCCTAAATTACTCTAGATACCCTAATTAATAAACTTAAAACTAATGACTCAACTAAAACTTAATAGAGGAGTTTTGAAAGTTGGTTTTGAAAGATTTTCTTTAAAATAACTTTGAAAACAAGAAAATTAAAAGACAAGATAACAAAGAAAACGTGAACTAAATAAGTTTGTCTCACCAAATAGCTTTTTCAGTGAGCTTCAATCTACAACATTTTATCCTGCAGTTGAAACAGAAGTTGATGCATGAGGAGATGAAGTTGAGGCTGGTTGTGCTCCAAAAGTGGCATGTCCTCTCTTACTTGGTTTTGGCTGCAAAATGTTTAGGATGTTAACCTTTTATTTCGAAATTGAAGAAAATTCATAATAACCATCATGAAGAGAAGTTACTTACCAGAGGCTTCCCTTTTTGCACACGCCTTGGAGGCTTGAATCTTTGCTTTAGGGTGCTTGGACCACCAGCTGGAGTGGATGCGTCAGATGGATCAATAATGGTCTACAACATAAAAACTACATCAGTTAGCAACAAAAGCTTAGGGTTATTAAGGGATAGAATTAAACAAGATTGAGTTGATATACCTAGGTATTTTCAGTACCCCTCTTCCTCTTAATTGTAGGTTTGGCTTTTGGAGGAAGATTCCTATGGCAAGTCCTCTTATTGTGCCCATTTTTACCACTTGCCCACATTTGAGAGAGTCATGTGTGTTGGGAATACGAGACAATGCAGTTTCAGCTTGATTTCTTGATGCTCTCATCGTCATCTTGCCCTTGTACTATCCCTCTTCTTTGTTTCTACATTTTCTTGGCCTTCCATGTTGTTTAGAGTAAGACGGAGGAAGACATGACGGAAAGTCACTCTTATCCCACATATCCATCCCATTCATAGGCAGTATGAGATTCTCATATGTCTTCAAGTAAGTTGTTGTCAAATAGCAGTCATCCACAAAATCCAAGACATTAAGACCCCATTTATAATTTATGGTTGCAATAGCATGAACACAAGGCCATCCCTGCAAATCCCAAGCTTTACAAGAACAAGTTCTGAATTCCAAGTCCACAATATATTGTGCATGGCCATCAGCTGACACTTGAAATTTAACTCCACCTGACCACATTGCCACACAAGCACTGCCTTGGCTTTATTTCCCTCCACCTTCTTAAATATCCTTGGGCAGATAGGCATGTTCCATGTTAGCATTTTGTCCCTTCTTCCTTGTATTCTCCTCATCAACTTAAATATAATATACTCAAACATTGACAGAATTAGTATATCCCTACATTCCAATATGGTAGCATTTAAAGACTCACAAAGATTATTCAATAACATGTCACACTTCAAATGAGTGTTGAAGTGTGACTTGGACCAATGCCTTGGAGGTTTATCTGGAGTGGTTAGCCATTCATATGCATCCTATGACAATTTTTTTCTGGTCTTCCATGGCCCTTGTAAAGTGGGGGATAGTGGTTGCATATGATGCTTCCCAAAACTTGTCTCTAAGGCTTTTTGCTTTGAAAAGCACCCTATAGTTGGAAAACAGTGTCTTGCACAGAATCTGTGGTCAAAATTAGGGACCACTTGATCAAAAGCAGGCAGTAAACCTTTTTGTTTGTCGGATATAAAGGTGAAGCCAAATTCATTAACAATATGACAATCCTTAACCAATAGCTCCAGAAACCAAATCCAAGATTCCTTGCACTCTGATTCCACAACTGCATAAGCAATTACCTAGGTTTCATTGTTGGCGTCTATACCCACAGCAGTTAACAGTTGCCCTGCATAAACACTCTTCAAAAAGCACCCATCTACAACCTTTGAAACTTTGGTTGCCCAAGTGTTGTTGGAAATCACACTTAACCATTGTTGTGGTTCCTGGGTTACTCTTCCTTAATTCCTCACAATAATCCCAAATTCTTGAATATTGTTCATTGAAACTGCCCTCAATCAGCTTTAGTGCCTTATCTTTTGCCCTATACACTTGTTGTCTTGACACCCTTGTATTATAATCTTTCTCAACAGTCTGCTTGAATGACCTGACTGGCCACTAGGGATTGGACTTCAAAGTGTCAACATATTTCTTACTTATCCATGTTGACTTCATAGTAGGGTTCTCCCATAGCTGTGTACATGTGTGCTCACCTACATATGTCTTCACTTGCAATGTGTTTTCATGTTGCATTTTTTAAGCATATATCATCCACCCACAATCTGGGTCCCCACAAACTGCCTTCAGCTTCAAAGCCTCATTCCTAATAAACATTACATCCATATTCTGCAAGATGGAGTATTCTCTGACAGCTGCCCTAAACACCTTACAATCAGTAAACAACATCCCAATCTCAAACTTTGGATCTGCCATGTCAATTGCAGCATTGAACTCTGATCAATTCTTATCAACTTCCTCGTCAAAATTATACTTGGCATAAACCTTGCACTCAGAATCTTCATAATCCAATTCAACATCTGTAGGCCAATCAGGATGAGCCTCATTCCCATTTCTTTAACCCTTGTCCATTCAGTTTGGTCATCCACCCATTCATTAAAAAAAAAACATCATCTTCATGTTCATCTTCACTAAAGTTCTTGGGAATCATATAATCTGAGTCCTCACTATCACAAGCATCATCATCTTCATCTTCAAAGTCTGCAGCATTTGCCAATCTTCTTCCACTTCTCAACATCATGGAATGCCTTTAAAACTCGATCCTGACGCCATCAACCCTTTCTTCCACAACTTGGTCTTTATGGTGAACAGTCTTTGTCCTCCTCAAACTGTTGCATCTTTTTTTACCAAAAGCACGCTTCACCCTATGTGACATGTATTTGTCTTTGCCTTTGCCTTTATCAGAACAACCTTGAGTTGGCCTTTCTTGGCCCTTGTCAAAATTCTCCTCATTATTCACAGTGGCAGTTTCTTTGCCTTGTTTAGAAGCTTCTTCATTCAACTCTTCTTCATTCAACTCTTCTATTACAACACTTGTTTTTTTTCACCTTTTGCACCTGGGATATTCCCCCACCCACTAGAACAATGGCACCATAATTGTCATCAAGCTCTTGAATCACTACCCTAGTCTTGGTCCCAAATTCATCATCCAAATTTATAAATATGTTTGAACCTACTTGACTGTAAAACTGCTCTTGACTGCATGCCAAGACATGTTCTACGAATATATTTATCACCCTAGTGTCTAGCACAAATACTAGCATGTCTAAGACATCTGTATCCTCACTCAGCTTAACTAGGCTACCATCAAAACTATCACCTGGAATACTGTACCAGTAGTTAATCAAACCTTCGTGCCCAAACTCCTTGACCATGGCATCTATCTCAGTCATTGACATTCTATCTTTATCACAATAATCAAACCAATCCACATACCCATTCACATAATAATTACCTCTTATTTCACCATTGTGGTACATTTCAATAGAAAATCATACCTCATCCCCTGCAAGTCGAAAGCCACACATGAATTTTACCAATTTTACCAACAAAAAAAACATGTAATCCTGTTTACAAATACACACATACAAATACAAATACAAACACGCATATACAAATGCAGCTTTCTATGTCAGTACACATATAAACAAAAGATAAGATTCCCAGTGGTTGTAGGACCACATACAAAAGCCAACGTTTACTTCCGCATACCACCTACAATTCACACCATTCCATCTACCAATTAAATATACACAGTGATACCGACACCTAACTCAAAACTCACAATCCATTATAAAAGCCAAACTTTCAGTCGACACCAAACTCGAAACTGACTCTATTTGAAACTTTCACTCGAAAACATCATCTGCCAAGAACCTTAGAACAGTAAGCCATACTTACTGTAGAAAGGTTCTCCATATCCTTTCGGACGAAGTCCCCAACTCATATTCTTCATATCCCTCGGAAACCTCCGTTTCAGTATGATTTTTGCAGTCTATTTCAAATTTTTGCACTCCAAACTCAATCCCTCAAACCCTCTCCTCTATGTTTGTCTCAGTACACGAACACAACTCAAAAACTGAGTTTCTTCGATTTTTCCAAGCCTGGTAATCGAAGCACGCCTTGGAACGCGTGCATTGGAGAGAGAAGGCGACCTTTTGGTTTTTTTTTCTTCCGAAATTGCCCTTCGTCTTGTCTCTTTCTAACTACTGTTTGGTTATAAGGTGGGTCCCACGCCTGCCACTTCAGCATTTAACGTCTGACTTTGACGGTCAATGTAACGGCAGGTGTAAATTGGTAATATTTCAAAAATGTTGGGTGTGAAATTGATTAAAATGAAACCTTGAGGCCCATTTTGATACTGACACTAAGTCTCCAGGGACTAAAGAGCAGTTAATCCTTCTTTTTTTGGTTCAAAAATTCAACATATGTTTTGGATAAGGCAATATAAGCACATGGGAAGCACATGGGTAGCACCACAGTTGAGAAGTGGGCCAAACTCTTCCCTCACCCCTACAAGTGCACTTGCGATTCACGTAGGAGACAATCTTGAGGCAACCCAATATATTACTCCCCCTTCCCCTCCCTAGTGAATGACGAAAAAGAAGAAGAAAAGATGCAAAATAATGGCAGATGCGCTCGCCAATCATGGTCATCTACTTTTAAATCTTTGTATTTGGTTTAATCATGTTACTCATTTGGTAGCCTTAAAAGGATCTTATATGACAGTTGAAATATTGGGATCACAAAGGATCCTCATAATTTTTGTTTCTGTTAAAATAAGAATAAATCATATGCCCATCCCACCATATCAATTTAACATTCAATTTGGTTTCATCCAAGGCTTGCAATTTTCCGATAACAGCACCTTTGCCAGTAGGATCTTCGTATTAGCAGAATAAAACAAGACGAAAAGGGCAACTCCAGGGTGAACCATTTTCATTCAAATTGGATGCATTGCATCTTATAAGCCTTCTTTGAAGCAACCTAGTACCTACAATAGCAAAGAAAGCACGTTATGATTAGAAGAGTAATTTCTTTCATGATTTTGTGACAACTCTGGTGTGATCATTATCATCTCTGGGCTTTTTGAACTATACGATGCCAATACCATGTACCTTACATTGTTTGTAACTTGAATAAAACATAAGCAGAAATTATATTCCCCAGTCCTATAACATAGCAGTCGGATTTCAAACAAGCATGGTAAACTCAAAAAAGGCTGGTGATAAAAGCATCATCGATTTGAACACGCATAAAGAATTTTCAAGGTTCCAGAGTGAAAAGTGTTGCCTAATTGATGCATTCTTCGATTTTACAAGAATATTTCATTGACAATATGGTTATTATAAGGGTATTCCCTACGCTACTTTGCTTTATGAGGTTGTGTATATGGGAAAGCCATCATGTCCTAAGACTTCTTTTTTTTGGGAGGGAATGTCCAAAGGCTTGTTGAATCAACTGATGCTGGTATTATTTCTAACCTATGTTGCATCATTCCAGAGTTACTGGGGTTGAGCATGGCAGTTTGAGCATGTATAAGAACGGTACACGGATTATTTACGGTCACAAAATATTTGAGCTTCATTGCAGCATCAGCTGTTTGAAACCACAGATGCATGAACAGCCTGATTTTGTTAGCAGGAACTGTATTAGCTTTTGTTGCCTCAATGTAAAATCCGATTAAATTTCCCTAAGAAATTTTGGTATTATACAAAACCGGCATCAATTTTCATGCTAGATCTCCATGTCACATATTAATAAAGATGTGACTTGAGTAAGTGACGCAAGAGCATCTGATGGGCATTCCAGGTCTAAGTAGCCCGATAGTCGATTGGGCTAGGGTTACTTTTGATATTATAGTTTTCCTATTCCAGTTAGGATTTGGTTTAATTTCCTTTGTCAATTAGGTTTTCCAATTTGTTAGGGTTTGATGGGTAATATATAAGCCTAGTTAACAGTTGTAATAAGGGTCTTTTAACAACTTTATTCAGAAATGACAGAATATAGAGTTCCTCTGGGGTGTCTTTGGCCCAGAACTCATTTATCTTAGTTCCAACTTCACTTTATCCATCTATTTTCTGTGTTGTTTATCGCTGGGATTCCGTTTCTACTGTGGTTTGGCACTGTTTTAGCCGCTGGACAGCAGCTTATCACTACTGCCCTGCATCAGTAAGCATAATGATATAATTATTATAATTATTGTGGCAACATAATAGTGGCAAGTGATGAAAAAAAAAACACAGAATAATTAATCAAGACATATTCAAGGTGCCAGAGAACATCACACTAAAAACTTACACTATCTTTTTGACAAAGTTACAGATTCTTTCGAGTTAATTGCCACGCAAACTGATCAACAGCCACCATAGCACGAGATGCTGAGCCAATAGAACCATCGTACCTGCATGAATGAATTATAATTCACAACAAATTATCACAAATCTCTTGAAAAATATACATTATTTGAGTTTCTCATTCTGTACATATTACAGTCACATCCCAAACCTCATTTCAGTGCTTAAAGTAAAAATTACAGACGGTAAGTGCTTACAATGCAACCAAGAGAAATGCTGCTGTATGCATAACGATAGCGCCTTCACCAGTAGATTTTGATGTGTTCATGCACCTTGCACAGAACCAATTCTCATGAATTGATGTGACTATATCTGCCATAATATTAGATCTAGTAAAACTTACCACAATTAGATCTCAAAGCATAAATCATTGTAGATGGGATCTGTAGGGTGCAAATAGGAGCCGTAAAAAAATAGACACGTATAGAAGCAAATCAGTCCTAAGATGCATATATGAGCAGTTCTCATGAACTGATGCAACATCTATCATAATATGTGCAACCTTTTTTGCATTTCCGCAGCAGTTTTCTGTTGTCGTCAAAAGCTCATTTATTGTAGTGAAAGAACACACATTGTCAAGATATTGAAAACCTGCTGTAAAATTTCATGATCTAAACTGAAAGACAACTTTACAGGATTCAGTAGTACCATATAAGGCCACTTTAAATCCCTAAAAAATGTAATAAGGAATACAAAACCATATGCCCCTCCAAATCCTCCAGTTAAGCAGACAGTTATTACTTATTAAACATAGTAATTGTGGTAATTGCAGCCACATTAAGAACTTACATTGGTTTGGTCCAATAATGAAGCTCTCAGTCTGGAGCTTGTCACATTTGATGAAATCAATGAATTGACTCAATTCGATGGGATTCACTTTTATCCCTTCTTCTTCTGCGCTGCATGCATACAATCAACCTTCAGGTACAGTGCTTCCAAACAGAACAAAATGATAAGCATCATACATTTAAGTAAAATTTTCCCATGGCCAAATCAAACAGAAAGCAACTATAGACGTAAGGGTTACTGTTCCCTATCATTATTTCTGAAAGAAGGTACACATACAAAACATGACAGGCAAACTTGAATGTAAGCATATTGACATGCAAGCCCAGTTTTTTAAGCATTCAACAATATGTATTGAGTTTTAGTCTGAACTCCAAATTGATGCAACTCTTGGTAGACTGGTTTACGTGGATCCCAAGCAAATAAAACACGAAAAGGCAACATTTTTACTTTAAAATTAGGATTTTATATCAGAATTTAAAACACTATTAAACACTTTGGGGAAAATTTTGACCTAAATAGCCAAATAATAATGATAATAATAACAATAATAACAATGTATATATCTAAAATAAAAATTCACAACTCTTGGAAAACTTCACTAGAGAGTAGACTGTTTGACAACTATACTGCACAGCTTGATACCAACTATCAAGAAGATCAGTACTATTGCTTAATTCATTTTTCATCTGCAGTTGATGAACTTAAGAAAAATGATATTTATCTTCCTTATTTTTCCCTTGTTTAATAGTTCGCTCATCATCAGCCCCAATCTCAGGCTTTTCCAGATATTCAATTGGTATCACTGCCTGTCATGAGAAGTTTCTAATCCTTGCAATTCCTCTTTCAAAGCTCAAAACTTCCCTTAAGACTCTTCTTTGTGTTATGAAAATTCAAATTTATACCCCCAAATACATCTAGAAGCATCTAAAATACATCCATGAGAAGAGAACTGTAGCATCTTGATATATATGTAACAAAAGTAACATGTAGCAAAACCTATATGCACATATCAACTTCCAATTTGACTGCTAACCACAGGCACCATCAAACAAAATTTCCCAATGAATTTCTCCATACATATATGCATATAGGAAATAGGCCAATAAAAAGTTCTATGAGGGATATATTTTTCGATTAATCCATAACATTTGAACTTATAAATGTAATAATGGATATAAGTAGCAAAGCTGAATTTGTCCTAGTGTATTCACATATCTTTTTGCTTTTCCTTGAAAATAAAAAATGGGCAGGTGCAGCAAATGAATTAATGGTGAAGAAGGGAAAAAGAACAAAAAGATTGAGTTATTGGTGCTGAAGAAGGAACGATGATCAAGCTAACAAGTCAACTCAAATCAATCTAAAATTTTACAACATGACATAATGTCTGTACCCATTGAGTGGTCCAAAAGTATAGACCTGAAACAAGCCTATGGCTCAAACATCGTATATATCTCAAAGATAAAACCTAAATTGGGGTTGAAGGGAATATGAAGCACGGTTGTCGAAAACCACTTTGAAATCTAGACTACAGAGGAAAGAAAGCAATTTTCCTGAAAGCTACGAAGACAAAGGTTCCTGAAAGTATAATGCCAACTTTGTGAAAGGTTAACACATATAGCATGACACTCACATTGAGAGAGAAGGATGGAATCAAATTGCAGAATGATAACATTACCAATTCTCCCTCAAATATCACGTCTTATGTTAATTCATCTATATTAGAAACACCAAACAAGATGCTTTTAACCTGATCCTTCTAGAATAGGTCACCCACTTATCAAAGTCATCAAAAGCTGGGCTTTATTAGTGTAATGATATTAAAGAAAGTAAAGAAAAGTTGCAGTGGTAATAATCAACCCCTGCTCATGACACTACCAAAAGTTTTACTAAACACATCCTAAAACTAGCCCCCAATAAAGAGACCAATATTTGAACCAAATAAAACCATTTCAGTTAATCATATTGTCCTCTCCTTCTATAGCCAGCCCCTGTCCACTTTTATTTTATAACGATAATTCATAAGCTGAAGATTCAACTATAAATACAAAATTTGAAATAAATTGTACACAAGCATCAATTAATCTCTGGAATTGGATGAACAATTTGGACTTGTAACCTTTAAATTGAACCCATCAGAAAGACGCATTATACTACAATCTTGCTTGAACATAGGTCCATTCCCAAAACCCAAAAACAAAAAATATTAAAGGGGCGCACGAGTTGGAATTTGAATCTGACTTACATAGTAGACAATAAGCGAGACGGACCAGTTGGGTCATAGTTGATCAATATAGCTGCTTTTAATGGCTTATCTGCAACATTTCAATGCATGAAAACCAAAATATACAGACTTATCGGGAACATATGCACAGACAGGCGAGGCTCTGCAGGCGGCACTCACCAGAGCCGATATTGGGAGAAGCCCACTTGTCCCAAGCTTTATGTACAAAACCCCAA
The DNA here is from genome assembly GCF_000346465.2 of Prunus persica. Taxonomy (NCBI): domain Eukaryota; kingdom Viridiplantae; phylum Streptophyta; class Magnoliopsida; order Rosales; family Rosaceae; genus Prunus; species Prunus persica. The sequence goes on along the minus strand of NC_034013.1, from coordinate 1,706,441 downwards.
TCCATTTCGTCAACTTGGAATGATCGTAAAACTCTGATGCTCTCCTGCTCTGTGGTTATGAATGACCCAAGATCAATTGGCTCGAAATGACACTGTTGGATGTTGGAGCATCTCCAACAGTGTAGCAAATAAAACCCTTCAAATTGAAGTTTGTTGAACCAAGTGGCAATTTGAAAAGCATTATTTGTTACTTGAATAATTTTTGTTCAAATAGATTCTTTAATTCAATTAATATAATATCATGGAAAAATATGAAAAATATGAAAATATGTGAAAAATGTCTATATATTTATTTTTTATTATACGAAAAGAAAAAAATGCATGTTAATAACATTTTAGGAGATTTTATTGACACCCCATTATTTGCTCTTTGCACCCCGTATTAATTTTAAATATGAATAACCTATTTTATCCTTATACATAATTACTGTTAAGACAAAAAAATTTAAAATTAAAATTAAAATTGCTCACTACACCCCACATATGTTCCTGCCACCCTAGTTTGACTTTTTTCTCAAACCATCATGTTCATAGAACTCTAACGAGATTTATATGTTTATATTGGTGAAAAAATATCTTGTATTTATTCATGAAGGATGAGATTGAAGTTAGAGAGGCTTCGAATGAGGTATGAGTTTATTTTTTGGCGTTTTGTAAGTTAAGTATTTCATGATGGTTGCTAGTTGCGTTTAGCACATTAGTACCAAACGTGATAGGTAAATTCGGTGGGATGCCACCGAAACGTTGCACCTATTTCAGTTGTGTTTGACCAGTCATGAACTTAATATGTGGTGGAGATCCACCGTAACATGGAAAGTTGTTCAGTTGTTTATTATCGAAATTTTACTTGCGTTTCAGTGGCAACGAACCAAAATATATATATATATATATATATTTTAGTAACTTACTGGTCGACCACAAATTTAATGCAAGCTATTTTGATATTATTCCCATTGAAGGAACAAAAACAAGGTGACGCCCCTACTGAAGGCAATAGTGTGGAAATAGAATGTGTAATGGATTATAATGATCAATTCACAATTATTCAGTAATTATTTTAAGTTCTTTTTTGTCTGAAATCCTTTTTAGTATCATTAACGTGGCATTAATGTTTCAAATTTTATCTTTAAATAACATGAGTTTTACGTGTAGATATTCAATGATAGAGATGCATTACTTAGATGGGCTCGTGCACAAGGAAAAATGAATAATATTGTCATTGTAATTAAAAGGTCTGATTATGGAGGTGAGGGCAAAAGGAGACCTCGAGTAATATTTGCTTGTGAGAGGAGCGGTAACTATAAGTCTTGCAAGTCTAGTGAGACAACTTATATAAAGTCGGATGCAAAGAGTTATATGAAAAAATGCATGCCAATAACATTTTGGGTGATTTTATTGGCACCCCATTATTTGCTCTTTGCACCCCATACAAATTTTAAATATGAATAACTTATTTTACCCTTGTACATAATTACCGTTAAGGATAAAAATAAACATTTAAAATAAAATTTAAATTTGCTCACTACACCCTACAAATGTTCATGCAACCCTAGTTAGACTTTTTCCTCAAACCATCATGTTCCTTCAACCCTAATGAGGTTTATACGCTTATTTGGTGAAAAAATATCTTGTATTTATTCATGAAGGGTGAGACTGAAGTTAGAGAGGCTTCGAATGAGGTATGAGTTTATTTTTTGGCATTTTTCAAGTTTAGGATTTCATGATGGTCGTTGGTTGCGTTCAGCACACCAGTACCGAACACGATAGGTAAATTCGGTGGGATGCCACCGAAACATTGTAAGCGAGATACTAGTGTAATTAGGAGATTTACTTCCTAGTATATTAGGATTCTATTTCTTTCCTTTTTGTATAGATATTATGTAATAAGGACTTTATCTTATTTCCTAGTATAACCCTACTAGGGTTTGTAACCTTGTATTATAAATACCTCCTTTTGGAGAATGAAATACAACCTGTAAATATTCTACCCATATTGTTTGACTTGGCATCAGAGCCGACTTTGTGGTGACCTGTGTGTTGTGTCCACTGGTTTTCTACTGTGCGCCCTAATTTATTTTAGGATTTTCTCTTATGCTCGTGCATGTGCCTTGTTTGTCGTATCTGCTTCGTGTTGTGTTTCCGCTGTGCCCGTGCCTATGCCGTGTTTGTTGTATCTGCTTCGTGTTGTGTTTCTGCTGCTATCATGGGTGACACTTCCAAAGTTGTGTCGTATTTAGATTAATTACCATGAACCAGACTTATATTCTGCTTTCTATTGTTACAGTAAAACGACTTACTTAGTTATTCCAAATTGCAGCTGCTATGTGAGTTTTAAAACTTGTAAGTAAATATGGATCAATGGGACCTACTCGAGATGACTCAGTAGGCTCGACATCTACCTCAACATTACTATCATGAGTAGCAACTACATCTTCAACCTCTATAGTATCCTTAAAGTGGTCTTGGGGACCATGTTGGGGCTAGTCCACTTGAGGGGATAACCTCACTGCTTTATGTCTCCTCGTTGAGGCTGTGGGACGTTGTCTATTAGGTCGAGATGATAAAGCCTCAGTAGTACCTCTTCGAGTCCTCTTCATATCTAAAAAACAATATTAAGTACAAACTTAGTAACGAATTCGGTAAATGATCACTGAAACAAGAAATGAATTCACTGAAACAAGAAACGAATTCAGTATACTACCACTGAAAAACGGAAACAAATTCGGTGAAGTACCACTAAAAAACTAAAACATATTCGGTGGACTACCACTGAAAAACAAAAACACATTTGATGGACTACCACTGAAACAAGATAACGATTTCGGTGGGATTTACACATGTAAGTTAAGGAATGGGGTTTATGAGGGCAATTTAGGAAGAAAAATAGGGTGTAGTGAGTAATTTTACATTTTACTAAAATTCAGTAGGGTGTAAAGAGAATGTGGGGTGCAAAGAGCAAATTTTGGAATGCCAATAAAATCACCCCGATAAATTTTGTATGAAGAAACTGAATTCTATACTTACTATATATTTTGAAATTATGCTTGTAATCAAAGCTAAGCACTAATAACAGGAAACCAAGCATGAGTGCACTTGTGCATTTTATTGGAAGTTTTCGTATTGATGATGCACAAAATCGTATATACAAATAAGGATAGTGATAATGCCCAAAAAAATATTAAGTAAAAGATGATGTCATAGTTGTTGATGGTCCTGAATTATTGGCGGACAATAAAAATTCAATAAATAAACTTGTCAGCGCCAAAATGAAAACCATCACGACTTGCTCGTGTCATGCGATTCAAATTTCTTGGCGTTGAAAGAGTGTTCAAAACAATCCTTTCCTTGGTCCATCAAGAATCCTTTTATGTTTCTTGGCGTTAGTCTTCTTTTAGCTGTGAAAATTGCATCCTATAAAGCATGCAATAATGTGGTACAAAAATTTGGAGGTTTTGTTCCTCAAGATACAATAACGTACTGCAAATTTTATTGCCGATGAAATCAATAAGCATCAAACCCGATTTACCAATTGTCTCAAAACCACTATTGAGCTAACTCCAGAGTTTATACCACGATAGTCGCGATCTCGTGTGCAAAATTTCTAACCAGGGATATGCTGAATTTCCGGTTATCATAACTAGTCTGGAAAACCTTGAGAAACAATGAAACGATCATCTACTTTTTGGGGTTACAATAAAGTTCAAATGCAATCAGAAACCTGCAAAAGAAACAAAATCCGCTATTCATGATCGCGCTTGTACCTAGAAACAGCAGCTCACTGGCCATGCTATAGAGGAGTTGCAAAACCTGCATACAGGTACAATGTACAAGGTGAGACATTGAAGGGAACCTAGAGGATAGAGTCATGATTTGACAAGCCTCAGTGAGATAATATTATCGACAACGATCTCTGTTTGCAATCACCCATCAGTAACAAACCCAGTTATTAATGGGACAATATGAGAGAATGAACCACTGGAAAAGTAAAGTTGCAAGGAGTTTTCATGAAGGAAATTCTAACACCGTGGATAAGAAGAAGAAAAAAACAATTACATGGATTAAATCAATTGGCATGTCTGTCTACCTATACATAACATAACCACCTCCGGATATTTCTCTATCTTCCTCCCCCATGTCACCTGAATATCTGTGAAGAATTCTAAGAACACTGCATTCTTCGATATTTCTTGGTGCAGCAATTTTTCAACATAAGGCATTCGGTTGAGCCAAATGCACTAAAGAATTAATTTTCCTTCTCCATTAGAGAGATTTACAGAAATCTAAGAATTTGAACACACATGACAGATGCTTTCTGGTGCGAGAAATGGTGTTAATCTTCTGGTCTCATCTAGGTAGTTAAATTGAGCGATAACATGCTGGTTCCTTTGGAAATGGAGGAACAATAAGATTTTTTATCCTGGGTTTGTCTTCCCTCCCAATCCCAGTCATAATTCTTTTGGCTGCTGCAGATTGGCAACATGCCAACACTGATTTTGCTCATAAACCCGTCCGCTCCCTAGCCACTCTATCCTGGCAGTACCCTGCTGCAGGAGTGACCATAATTAACACTGATGGTTGCCAAAATGGAGAGACTGGTTGCATTGCTGCTGGTGCTGTTCTTAGATCAAGCTCTAGGATGTGGATTAAAGGGTTTGCAGCTAATATTGGTTATGGTCAAGTATTAGATGCTGAGTTATGGGGTATCCATGATGGTATCCACGATGGTCTCAAATCTGCTTGGGATATGGGGTGCAGTGATGTTGTGTTGGAATCTGACTCAGCCATTGCAGTGCATCTTCTCAATAAAACTGTAGATGCCCTCCACCCTCTTGCTACCTTGTTATGGGGCTGCCAGGACTACATCAAAAAATGTTGGGGCTGCTCTATTTATCATGTCTATTGTGAATGCAATATGGTGGCTGATAGACTTGCTAACTTGGGCTCTTGCCTTGATTTGGGTCTCTGTACCTTTCAAATGCCTCCCGAGAGTATTTGGTCCTTTGTTGTTGATGACCTGCGTGGTCTCTGTAGGCCTCGAGCCGTAGTTTAGTGTTTTCTTTTGGGCATGGCCCCATCTTTTCACCCCAAAAAAAATAATAATAATAATAAGCGATAACATCTCTCACCTCCTTTAGATCCAATATGAATGAGATGCAACTGGTCCATTAAAAAAAGGAAGAACAAAAAAAATCTGACAAACTCACAATGTATCTTAGCCATCCATATCTGATATAGGAAATTCTATTACTTAAGTTACCTATTTAGTAGATTGATACTAAGTAAAAGATGATGTCATAGTTTGGTAGCTTCACAGAAATTAACAGGCTAGGCACTGCCTTCAGCGAGAAATCTTAATCTGACATTTAATTAAATTTCCACCCCCACCTCTCTCATTACTCTCCAAATTATAGGTCCAACTCATCTCACTTGAAAAACATGTAAAAAGAGAAACAAGTGTCTCATAGGTACACCCTCTTCTGCAATAAAAATAAAATAAATAAAAGGGTGTACATCAGTTCGAAACCAATGAATTTTTATCAATCCAATCCAATTTTTTATTGGATTGGAGATTTTACAATCCGATCCAATGTGTTCGGTTTGAATTGGATTTCAAACTCTTGATCCGCTAACCAAACCGATTCAATCAGTTTTTTATTTTTTGGATCCAATCCAATTCGCCAATATTATCGAAACCAATAAAATTGGATTGGATTGGATTGGTCAGTTTTGACAGATTGGTTTGGATCCTGTACAGCCCTAATGGTTGGTGACAAACATTCAGCTTGGTAATAAACTACCCCATTCACGTTGTTTCCACAGAAAATATCATTAACCAAAGATCATGGAAGAGGGTTATGCTATGGATTCTCGAATGATATTGTGCAACAATATCTAATGTCATAAGCCACAGACATAGCCACTGTATGAAAACAAAGGTAAACTCTGAAGAGTACCTTCTGATAGGCATCCCCAGCTGTTATTGTGCAAAGATAGGAGCGAAGTGAACAAGGCAGAAGCAGTAGCACTATGCAATGGGATCAATGACTGCACACCCGCCAACTCCACTGGAAATCTATGCTTGGCCAAATCATAGTAAGTTTAGTAACAAATTCAGCAGTCTTCCTAATAATGCTCTCAAGCATTTGGAACCACTATCACAATCATATATGATCAATAAAATAAAACAGAAAAAACCATATTTATATATATATATATATATATGAACAAAATAGAACTGAGATAGAGGCATTGTCATAATGAACTGAGCTCTGAACATGTGCAATTATCACAAGTAAATGCAATATTGAACAAAATTCCAGCTTTGGAATTCAAGGAAACAAAGAGGCTGAACTCAATCAGCTTAATGCAAGAATTATGAACAGTTGGAGCAAGTTCCATTTATCATTTTTCACATAACTAACTACAAAGAAAGGAAGAAAAACCGTGAGCAAGCACAAAAGACCCAAGATTCAGATTTTCTTTTCTCGGAAGCCAAACAAATTCACAGCGCTCTTTTCCATTCCTCAGGCGATAAATTTCCAAAGTATGTCAAAATTAAAGATACAAAAAAAGAAATCGAACCTTGATAACTTGAGCTTCTGAGCAGCGAGTCGAGGAGCAGAAGTGGGCTTGACGGCAGTAAGTTCGATAAGATTAGAAGCTTTGGAGGCGAAAGGTGAAGATGGTGTACGGCACAAAAGGGTTTTTGCAGAAGATGAAGAAAATTGTAGGGTTCGTCTAGTAGAGTTAGCCGCCATCTCTATTTTCCTGTTTCCGAAAGCTCACAGCTTTCTTTGTTACTTGCTGGACCGGATACTTTGTTGGGAGCTTCTACAAGAGCATCACAGTGGGGGGTGTATTGTCGGGGGTGAAGTCACTTTTACATCTCATTTACACTTCGGGATTATAAATGTGATTTTTATTTCAACGGGAAACATGTAAATCTAAAACTGTGTAACTAATTTTGCTCGCTTTTGTCCACATTTTCTCACTTTTTCTTATATAGGGCCCACCTGTAAATGATGTAAATTTGCATTTCAGGGTTGTAATGCAAATTTACAATCGTTTACACCTCTCTATTGAAGGTGATTCCAATCACAAATTGTGTATATTTAACATATACCTCATTATACAACCCCCATTGGATATGCTCTAATGAGTAACGCTGGACACGATTCGGCTTGGTTCTTACGATTCTTGGGTTGTAGCTGAAGCTTCAAACATTGATATACCTTCTCTGCATAGTGACGAAAGCAAAATCAACAGCAACAATCCCCATAGGGCCAAAATCTTTCTTTAATTATGGTGTATTTACTAATCAGGAATTGGAATTCTCATCATGAATTGAATTCAGCTATGGAGGATTCCTGCGTTTACTTCACATCAAGGAATTAAAAAGTAAGTGGGCCCCACACAAAATTAGGAATTGAATTCCTAATTTTGGAGGAATTCAATTCTTGGGTGAGATGTGGTATTCTAATTCCTAGAGAATTAACCCACTAGGAATTCATGTTTTTTTACCCATTATATCCTCACACAATTTTCAAGTTTCCAAATATGTCATCTACCTTAACCCAACAACGATGACATTTTAGTAATTAGCACCACTCCTACCCAAATTCCATATGGTTTAGTAAACAACTTCAATAGGAATCCGGACTCTAACTTCCTTAAATCCATATGGTTTAGTAAACAACTTCATTAGGAATCCGGAATCTAATTCTCCTCAATCCAACTCCTCCTCAATTCAATTCCTCCTAATCCAATTACGGATTAGTAAACATGCCATTAATGTTGTATGAATTTTTTAAAAAAATAATAGAAATTACACGTGGCGCCATCATAGATGGACACACATCAAAAATACTACGGACTCCTTGTGACATTTTGTTCACCCTAAAATTTCAAAAATCATATTTTGACCTAGAAAAATTCAAAATGACAACAAAAACTCAAATTTATTTCAAAACAAACCAAAACACTAGTGAATGTTTTATAACATAACATTCTTGTTTCTTTGATTCAATGATTACTATAAACTCAAATATGTGATGTGGAATTATGATTTTTTTACACCTTAAAATTCGAAGGCTTTGTAGTAAGAAGCGCGTGTAATAACCCAAACCAAAATATCTAAAAATTAAGATTTCTTTATTCTAACCAAAAGACGATTTTGCCCTCGCATATTCTAATGGGGGAAAATTTGACTTTTTGATCCAGAAAGAATTTGGGAATTTCGCTTGCGCCGTTGCGTAGAGCACGACGAAACGAGTCCTTAGATACGGAGTAAACCCGAATTGGAGTTGTAATTAAGAAGATACGATCAAATTACCGCGAAGGGCAAAACGATAATTTGGAAAAAAGTCAGATTTTATCTCTTCCTTCTCCCTTCTCTCTCCTCATTTTTCTCTCCTCTCTCTCTCTTCGTCCCGCGTGCGACGCCGTCGCCTCCTCCCCATTTCAGTTCGAGCTTGTCGCCGCCACAGGGCACGGCGACCTCCGCCGTTGGTGCCAATCGGTCCGTCTCGTCGCCGCCTCCCTTCCTCGACCCGTCGCCGGCCTTGGACCGCCGGGAATTGGCCGGAAACTGGCGATTTCCGCCGGTTTTTCATCCAAACTTCATCTCCTTTGTTCTCCCTCAATTCTCCACCAAATCAATCGAGTAAGGTATGGTTTCTCAGCTATTTTTCGTACTCTAACTGATGGTTGGCTGGGTTTTGATCGATTTCACCTCTAGATCACTCGATTTTCAACTTGAAAATCGGCCGAACTTCGGCCGCCGTGATCGGCCATTTCCGGCCACTTTTTGGGGTATGTCCAAGAACAAAAGTGACTCCAAATGGGGTGTTTTACCTAGAATATGAGTTTGGAGTCTTGGTTCCGAGATTTTTCAACGAACCATAATCGCTTTGGACACCCGATCTGCCCGCGCGTGTGGCGGCGCGTGGGCGAGGGTGGTGGAATGACTCTGGGCAGTTTTGAGATCCTCGTGTCGTCACGAGCGCGTAGGATTTCGCGGATCTCGATTCGGAGTCCGTTTGAGCCCTGAACGGATTTTCCATATTGCGCGATCCTTGGGTGCAGTGTCGTTAAATTGTTGGATGGCGCTGAATTTTGGATATGTCGGTCTACGTGATTTCAGGATCGCGTAGGATTCGACGGATTGCGAATCGGAGTCCCGGATACTCCGAAATCGCGAACCCTGGGGCTAGGGTTTGGATTTTAAGCGATAACGCGATTTTGGGCTAATCCGACCTTCCGTTTCGGACCAAATTCGCAGGAAATGGTTCCTCCTCTGTGAGAAACCTTCAGAGAAGCCCAGATTGGCCATCGGAGATCGTGGACCCCACTGGTCCCGGGTCGGCCGATCTGGCAGTTTATCGCTTAGCTGAGCGTCAGACCTTCCAAAATTGGTCTAAGTGTCTGAAAGGGCTAATGTGGGCATAGGAGTAACTTGGAATGAGAGCACGTATTTCTAGGAGCCGGGGGGTAGGGTGTTTAATTTAAATTCTTTTTATTCAGCAGTTTATTAATTTATTATTCATTTATAAGCAGGCACCAGGGGTCCGACCGAACCGCAGGAGGGACCTTCGAAGGGTCCAGCTAGCTCGGACCAACAGTGAGTGGACTTTCTTTCATGAATGATTTTATACAAATGAGTTATATAAATGATTTATATACATGAGTTTACATAAATGATTTTATATTAATTTTATATAAATAAGCTTTTATAAATAAGTTTATCTGAATAAGTTTTATGAACTGTTTCTTTCGAGCATGATTTGTACTGTTAAATACTTTGATTTACGTGAGGCTTAGTTACTGAAGCTCCAGTAATATAAAAAGTTGAGTTTGAGGTTCGAATCAGATGAGATAGCAGCAGAATTGAGATTACAGTGAATTATCAGATTTTTCTAAATTAGAACCACCATGTACCCGCTTGTTTTTGGTGATTACCCTCAGACGGACCGATGTCTATGGACATCCAGTCTGTTTACAGTTCTGTCAGTGCACTTGACATTGCCTCACGAGTTTCGGGGACGCTCGGACCGTGAGTGCCAGGATTTGCGGCTCGGCTGACTCTGTGTCCCCGAGACCTGCCAGGATTTGCGGCTCGGCAGACTTGGTGTCCCGAGACCTGCTAGGATTGCGGCTCGGCTGACTCTGTGTCCCCGAGACCTGCCAGGATTGCGGATCAGGCTGACTACGGTCCCCTGCATCCTGCCAGAGCGACTCGAGCTGACTTGGTGTCATCGAGGAATCTGCCGGCAGATCAGGCTGATCATAGTCCCCTGATTTCGCCAGTTTGCGGCTCGGGTAGCCTGCGTGACGCCCAAGACCTGCCAGGGAATTGACGGTTATTACAGGGGTACAATTAGGTGGCAGTTTTAAAGGATGTTTTAAGCTTTGCAATGCAGTTATTGTTTCACTCATTTATATCAGTACCTTCGATACTCATACATGTGTTATACCGATATATCTTTGTTCAGTTATGTGAGCATTTATACAATTATATTTATTTATGTTTATCTGAATGTCTCGAGTTTGATTATGATCGAATCATAGCTTTTCTATCCCTATGTATTTCAAACGGGGGTTATTATGTTCTAAATTGTTTTTAAGAACCTTATTTTTGTCCACTCACAATTTTTAAACTTGTTTTTCGCCCCCAGGCCGTAGAAGTACGAAGGAAACCACTAGGGCCGTCTTCCCAGCTTTCGCCCCACCACCAAAGTGTAGGACCTCGTTGTAAATTCCTTATAGTTCTGTAAATTTGTATAGAAATGCTCTGATATCTAGTTGAACATGAGAAAATGGAATTGAGATCTATTGGTTGAGTTAGTCTGGCAGTTGGTGTGTTATCTTGAGACTGTTTGACAGGTGGAAGACTTTGGGTTTGATCAAAATACAGGGGAGATTCTGTCGAATTTTCGGCAGAAGTTTAAGGGAAGTTTTAAAAAGAATTTGAAAAATGAAGGGCAAAAAGGTCATTCGTGCCCGACATCAGCCAGGTGTCGGACACGCACAGGATTCGGCTCGGATTCCAAAGCGGAAATTGGGTCGGGTCCTGTCAGCGCGTACCTTTTTTCGGCGTATTCTTCTAATTTTTAATTAATTGTTTATGAATTTTTTAAAATAAATAATAAAAATATCAAAGAAATCACACGTGGCGCTGTAATTGAAGATGTGGAATCATGATTTTAGACCTTCGTAATTGAAGATAGTGTCATAAGAAGTTTGTAACAATTTTCGGTTTATTTTTCTGATTTTTAATTATTTATTTATCAATTTCTAAACAAAAACAACAAAAAGGGATCAAAATTGTATTATTGGATATGAAGAGGAAAGGCATTGTACATAATGTGTGCTCTTATACCGGTTTAGTTTATGGGTTTGGTAGAGAAGGCTTGTGGAGAGATCTTGTTGGTTGTTTAGATGAAATGGAGAGTGAGGGGTGTAAGCCAAGTGTAATAACATACACTATAATTGTTAAGTTTCTTTGTGTGGTGATGGTTTAGTTGGAATTGCACAAGTAGTTTTTCAGCAATTGAGAAACACTGGATTTTTCCCTGATACAACTTGTTATAATATTCTTAAGAGAGGGCAACAAGGTGATGGTGAAATATTATTTAGAACAATAAGTAGGCCTCGGCCATTACATAAATGTTCATATGTCATACAAATTATACACTTTGACATAGATAAATTAATCTTGTTGCTCATCCGAATCAAACACGCGGTTTTTGCATGTAGGATTGCAAGGGTAAGCACAATCTATCTTCTGGAACGGAGTTCGGTCGGTGTACCAGTCTCCAACTGCCTTCCCAATTGTCTGCAGAATACATTTAGGTTGTAGATAAAATTTAAAACCACCTCAATAATTTTCGTTCAAACAGAAGAAGTCAATGAAACAAAGAACTACAAAAATTAACAACAGAAAGCTATTCTCAGTTTTTGTCAATTTTCTAATAATCATACAAGAGAGGAGATTAAGTGAAGACTACACGACTCTTACCGTCTTACTCAACACCGGAGAGTCGGCTGCCAACCATGTCTCCTGTGTTCCAATCTGGCAGTGGGCATAGCAAGAGTCTATGAACAGTCCATGAGTTGTGGAGCTGCTGGCATGACTAAGTGCGCCTAAGAACTGCAACCGATATTCTGAAACAAATTCCATATTAAAAACCCAAGTAAATTTTCCAGCGGCCGGTTTATGCCAATGATGCAAAACATAAGAAGCTTTCTTGGACAAGAAGCTTTCCTTGGTAGGTACAAGGAAGCTTTCATCAAATTGACATAACTCATATGTCTAGCTAATAAGTTGACATAACTGTCTGGTTCCATGCTTTCATCAAATTGCTTATTATCATCTAAATACTAAAGGGAACGGGCAGCAGTGCATGAGACCCTAATAAACTCCAAATATCAAATTTTACTACGACAGAAAAGATTTAACCAAATTCAAATCTTGGTTTAAATTTTCACGGGGGCTATAAAGGATTCTATCAGCTTCAATCTGTGAAGGATTGCTTGCTGGTATGAAGGAGGGTTTTGATATTCACCTTGCATGGTTTGAAGTTGACTGGGTGAACAGTTCTTTATATCAAGCTTGCACTTTTTCCAGGCGCCTTTAGGATCAGCAATACCCGGTGCCAAAATGTTCTTTATCTGAATGGATACAACAAGGAATCAGAGAAAGTGCACGCTAACGTATTCTCCTAATGCGTACAAGTGGGGGAAAAGAAAATATGAGAACGAGTACACAACATTTGTATTGGAAATATATACATTTCTAGTAATTGTTGCTTTTGGAGTCTCATAGCAAAGTTCAGGTGACCTACTACAAGTCTACAACTACTTATATTTTCATACAATTTTAGAATAATAAGATAGAAAATATAGGTCCCTACAATTTCTATTTCCTAGACATATACCCATCATTCTATAAATCTATGTGTAAAACCCAATTTCAAACTTAAATGACCAGTAGGATATAAGAGGTCATAATATTCCTATGTTTTTACATCCTTGTCATCAGACTTCATATTTTATTTATAATATACTCCAAGCATTTCATTAACTGCCATAATTGTAATTAAAACTCCCTATTAATAGCATATCAATCACCCCATTTCTTTCAGTTGCCATTCCCTCTAACATATCGCCTCCTAAAATTGTAAACCAAAAAAATACATATATGTAAATTACATATCCAATAATGTACGTATGAAAAATATAAATATAAATATATACGTATAAAAATATAGGTATATTATTTACCCAAAAAATAAAAAAAAATAAAAAGGATCAGTTACTTTGTAATTGAAATTTTTGTACATTTTTCATAAATTAAAAATAGTTACAAATAATTTATAGAAAATAGGTGTGTTGTGTAATTGAAATTTATGCACATTTTTTTATAAATTACAAATAGGTACATTATTTAGAAGAAAAAATAAAGTTCATTATACTAGGTAAATTGTTTTACTAGGTATATATTATTAGAGAAAAAAATAGGTACATTATTTAGAGAAAAAAAAATAGATACAAAATTTAGCAAAAAAATAGGTTCATTATATTAGGTAAATTGTTTTACTAGGTACATAAAACAAACAATAAAAAGATGATCAAATTATTTTTCATAAAACAAGTAATAGGTGCTTTATTTAGAGAGAAAAAAAGGTACATTATTTAGCGAAAAAATAGGTTCATTTAAAAAAATGTTTTTCAAAAAAAAACAATAAATAGATTATCAAATTATTTTTCAACATAATTAAAATTAACACTATTATTCATTAAACTGTAATAAAATAGATTACTAGTCGTATAATTCATAAAAGGAAAACAAAATTAATTCCTAAATTTAATATTGAATTTAAATTACAAATACATTAAATAGATTACTAATCGTAATTCATAAAAGGAAAACAACATTAATTCAAATATAGATTACTTAAATAGATTACTAACTAGGCAAAAAGGTTCCATTTTTGCCCATTGGGCATCAGTAAGTATGTATCTATCCATTTACAACCATTTGAAGATCTTTCCAAATTCAACGTGTGCAATTAGTTACACACCACCCCACACGTCATAAACAGGGGTAGTTTTGGAATCCGAAAAATACAATAAATCAGATTTTAAGTTATATTAGGTAACTTGCTTAGTTAGATCCTAGTCATCGGGTATTATTTGAAAAAATTGGGTATTTTAAATAGAAAACTAAAGGAAAGGGTTGTATGTGATTTAAAATGAATTTTATGCGTCTAAGCTCAATTTACAAAGTTCCCCTGTAGTGAGCCAAAACAACGACAAATTGTTTATCGAGCCTACAAAGGAAAGCAAAACAAAGAGACTCAATATGAATGATGAAAGGCTAAGTTGGGTTAGGGAGAATCTGAGTTTATTCTAGGAAATTAGATAAAATAAAATATATTACGAATATATATAATTTGGACGAAAAGAAAAAACTTATTATGAACCAAACTATTACTCAGTTTTTATATTTCGGGTAACAGATAGACAACATATATCATATATGTCATTAACAAGTTGTTGGAATTTAAAATTTTGATCATAAAGATGATATGAGGTATTTCAACCTGCATACAATTAAAAAGTTGTTGGCATCACATACTTTTGATAGGCACACCAAAAATAAAAAGGGAAATGGCAGCACATGTTCTATATCATTTTTAGAACAGAAAAAGAAAAAGAACTAGAAAGAAAAGTACTACAAGATTCAATAAATTGGAAAGTACTAATCTATAAATCAAGGATTAGAAGAATGAGCTAACCTGCCATGAATCATAAGCTGCATTTACCAAAAATATTGGGGTCCGGGTCACTGGTACCACATTTTGTGGGAAGAAGCACTGAACAAAAACAATGAAAAAGGAAATATCAGAAGTAATTAGGAAAGAGTGGAGCAAATCATACAAAACTATCAAAACTTACCAAGCCTGGACTCAATTTTGAAGTGCAGGATGCGGGTAAGTTCTTTGCCGAACCCTGCACAAACAATAGATAATCAAAATCTGAAGCTACTACTTATCACCTGCACAGAATGGAGGCCAAACAAATGGAAGAACCCTCTTCTCCTGAAAGAAGTAAGAGGCCACTTTATTATCTTAAAGAACAGAGATGCAATACATGTAGCGCAACCACTTCACTGTAAAAGGCTTGAATCTGTTGAGATCCAGAAACAGTCTTCCTGTAAATCATTACAAGGTGTTAAGAATTCTGAAATAGATTAAAGATAATATGGGGTCAAGTCTTCAAGACAGACGACATAAAATACATCTTACGCATTAATGAAGTAACCAGCATCTGCCAGACATTTTACTTTAGTACCCACAGGTAGGAGAGAACGAAAGTTATCACAATTAAGAATTGAGGCCAATCCACCAGCTGAACAACCAGAGAGTAGAGCCTGTAATCATAAGTGGTACTAACAAACAATCAGAAATGAGGACAAGATGACAAAAGTACAGTTCCTGGAATGGGACATACACTTTGAGCATTTTTCATTCCTTTTGCTAATAGATCATCAATGATGGCGCGAAAAACTCTTGCTCCTCTGAAGTGAAGATTTGTTGCCTGATCAAATTAGTAGAATAAACTCCAGGTTCAGAATTTCGTATGAAAGTAAAACATGGGTCGCTGATTGAAATTTATTAACTTACTGGGTTTACTGCTTCAACATCACCAGTGAATGACGACCCATCACAGTACCTAACTTTGATTCTATTCCAGTTATAGAAGTCTAGCATAAAAATAAAAAAGGGTCCAGTTTTTACAGTTAGCCACAAAAAAACAAAAGAAGAAGAAGAAATTCAAACTAAAAAACAATAGGTATGTTCATCAACTATTGAGTCATTCTTAGGAGTTGTTTCAAGTCTCAAAAAAGCAAAGATTGAGATAAGAAGCAAACCAAACCTGGATTAAACTTTTGCTTGTTGCCAAGCACCCCAGAAAAAGACATGGACTTTTCCATTTTGTTTGATGAACCACGGTAAGTATTCTTACGATCAAGGCAAGTCTCAACACTGTTACACCATCCTCCTCCCTAAAAATCAAATATCAATTAAAGAAATCTCAAACTTTAATGCAAAAGTCTTTTACAACTAGTTTACTAAGCTAATGCTTGGTACCCTAGTGGCATGACCAACACCCTAGTTCAAGATCCCAGGTCCAGACCTGGACAACAGTATAGTGAGGAGAGGCATATGGGAGGGAAAGGGCTACCCCACATTCTGTAGCCTATTCTATTCTATAGGCCCTCCAAAAAAGGGGGAGTTACTAAAGGTTAAGTTCACAGCCTTCTAGAAAAATATTTGACTAATATTATACCTATCCTTTCTATCTTTTTTATTTTGGTGAAAGCTATCCTTTCTATCTTTTAAATCCATTTTAACATGGCAGGAAAATGACAAACCTCAACATGAACCAACCAATTGTTGATTCCTGCACCAAATCCCTTGTCAAAGTGGTACGCTGGTGCGCTCCCATCCAAACAAACTGTATAACATGTCAAATTTTAGAACACAGAGTGAAAAGTAAAAACAGCAATAAAATACAGTTATTGGAACAATGAAAACTGAAAGGAAAGTGAAATGGAACAAGGAAACTTTTTAGAGAAGTATTCAATTCCCCAAATATTTCTCACCGGCTCCTTTGGCAACTGCATTCTCAACAAGAGTGATTCCCACAGGATGACTTTCTGCTTTCAGCAATATCAGTAAACATACTAGAAGACTTAACCATTGGCCTAATCTTGCATGGGCCATTCTGCACACAAATTTTAGCCATAAATATAAAAATAAAATAAAAAGAGTATACAGAACATTCGTTTCATAGCTTAATGGTAGACTTAGTTTTCCCCTAAATAACAGTACCATAAGTTCCTAATAGAATGCAATACTCAAAACTAAAAAGTCTTCTCTTTACTCAATAATCCATATCTAACTTACAAAGTATAACTCCATAATTCATATAATTGTTGAAGGACCAAACAAGTATTATCTTCTTTTTTTCTTCCTCTAAAATTCAAGGCAATCTAGTTTACTTAGCAGTTTCCTGTCATAGCTAGCACCCCAATACATCCAGCCAAAAAGTAATCCACCAAACAAATTTTCTCTCCCTTCACATTGCTTAATGTGAAAGGAAGAGCAACAGAGGGATTTTTTAACCTTTACTCTGTACTAATAAGAGCATAAAGTTAGCTAATCAACCAGAATCCAGTTCCATTTTGAACCAACACCATCCATCTATTCGATGGAAAACCCAAATTTGAAAAATCAATATATACAAAGAAAGAGAAGAAAAAAAATCCATTTGGCAACTATATAAACATACAGACACAAGGAAAAGAAAGCAGAGCAAAAGACTGGCACATTACTAGATCATCAATTCCAAATCTTAGATTGAAAATTCTATCCCAAAAAAAAAGATCTGAAATTGCAAACTATTGTTCTTCAGTTCAGAATCCTTTTTCTAGCCAAAGCGACTATTTATATCTGTTTAGCCATTAAGTCTAATCAGCTTGATGGGTTTTTTATGCCAAAACCCAAACTGCATTCAGCTCATATGAGACATTCCAATCCAATCTCAAGCACCAATTTTCATTACACAATGAACAGAAACTGAACCAATGTTTGATAATAAGCTCGACCCTGGAAACCAAATAAAGAAGAAGAAAAAAGTAAAACAGAACAGCTTCTTTCGATTACCATGAAAACCAAAAGCATTATTACTCTGTACCTGGAATGAGAGAAGCTGAGAGACAAAAATCTGAAAGAGTGAAAGAATGCAAGAGAGAGAAACGCAGTTATGAACTTGGGTTTCTTTCTTAATGGTATGAGTAACGGTAGAGAAAGCAATAGCAGGAAGGAAAATAAATGGAAAGTGGGATGAGTGAGGTGAGCGTGAGGGAAGCTATTTGATACACCCAGAGTTTGGAAAGTGAGTGATCGCGAACGAAGGGCGTAGCTTTACAGAGAGCTTTGAGTTATATTTATTGTAGCGATTAGGAGAAGACAAAGCTAAAAGGCAACATTATTGGCAACAGCTGCAAAGCAAAGAACCAATGACTAGGACAAATTTTGTCGGTGAACGCGTGTTATGGATACGAGTGTCAGTGCATAATACAAGATAGCATATGCCTAGAAACTTCATGCACGCAAGATAACGTTGCAATTTTTATTTTTTTTTTAATTCAAAAGATTACAAAGACTGATCTTAACACCATATCCTATATATCAAATTTTGCATAAGATATAAGGAAAATAACTGAGCCGTTGGTTAGTGGTTGGTTAGTGGTATTTATTTGCTGAAGAAGGTTCAAGTTCCACTCACATAAATGATGAAAATGATATATATTTATAATAAGTTAGATATTTATTCTAACTCTTTGACTGCAGTAAATATCAAATTTTTAATCATGATAGTTTTTTATGTGTCGGTTCATTCTTAACCATATTTTGCTTTATCAAAAATTGGGATTTTTTTTTTCCGTCCCGACTAACATTCAAAATCTAAACACATTTTCTTCTTTCTTTTGTTTTCCCTTCTCTCTTTCGTGGTAAGATTGGAAATAATACAGACCAAAATCTCAAATTTTTGGATTTAGGCTTCACATTCAAGACTAAAAGTCGAGCTGATGGTATTCTAAAGCTAAATCATTTTTTACAGTTACCTACCACAAATTTAGAAGTTTTAGTGACCACATTATGCTCACTTGATAATAAAGCGATCCTCAAACTTACAACTGATTGGTCTAAGGACAACCATTCCCGGACAAGTATGTTGGGAAGGAGAGGAACAATATGCAACATCCAATGTGGGTTGCCATGCAAAGTTTAGAATTAATAATGTCATTCTCCGAGTAAAGGATTGATTTTTCAGTATTGTTAACGCATGGTTTGACCCTACTTAGGTGGGCCTCTAATGGGCTGCCATGTTGGCGGGCCCAAGGATAGAAGTTGCTTGTTGTTCTTCTACAAAAGGCTCTCTCCTTTTGCTGAATGGGGACCCAAAAAGAAAGACACTGAACCAAGAGAAGGGTGCTTTCAGCAACTCTCTCTCCTTTCCTCCAGATTTCTCCCATCTCCCATCTGTAAAGGCTCTCAAGCCTATCCCAATGTAATCTCTACACATATATACAAATACAACAATTACTGGATGTAGCCCAAATTCATGGGTGAACCTATTTAATTTCTTCGTTCTACTTGTATGATTGTGATGCTACGGCTATCCAAAATTACGGGTACAACAAATAGTAAAAAAAGGGAGATTTACTATTATACTTAACATAAGGGACCAATTTATTATTAAAAAAAATTAAGTAAAATGGACTTTAGAAACACACCCAAAACTCATTTACAACATAACAAAGAGGTTTTTTATTTCTTATCAATTACAACCTATCATCAATTTCTTAAAACAAGCCCAACTCCAAAACTTCAATTTTTCTTTTTAACCCAAAACAGTCAATAGGACATCAAAGTAATTTAATAATCAAAATTAAATTAAATAAGACCAGTTATCATTTTTTTGGGTTTGTTTATAGAAATTAAATGGTGTAAGGTTTATCTATATTATTAGTACTAAGAATGAGTATATAACTAAATATCTCTAAAAACAGATGCTCATATTTGAATCAAGATGGAAGAATGCGAATACAATTGAGATTTTGATGATCGATTACATAAACAATGAGGGAAGACACCCATCACACAGGTTTTTGTGCCATGGTGGGCTTTCATTATTTTCATATAACTTGATGAATTACCTTTTTTTTTTTTTTTTTCCTTCTTGTTCGAGATAATTTAACCTATAAATAAACCTAGCTAATGAAAATGATATATGTTTGTCCTGCAAATGAATATTAATCTATTGTTCTAGTAGGTGCTGGTTCGGATCAAAAACACGGTTATGGCAAGAGGGGTTGCAAGGGTAAGGGCAATCTATCTTTTGGAACGGAGTTCTGCCATAGAACCAGTCGCCAACTGCCTGTGCAATTGTCTGCAGAACAGGTATTTTACACAGTTAAAATGAGATTTTATTTCAAGTCAAAAATAGAAAGGCAAAAGAACTGATAGAAACATGAAGGGAAAAAAATGCCAGGAAAAAATTTAAGAAGTGGATGAAGATATAAGGCAATGCATGAAATTGCAGAGTTTGGTTTTTACCGTCTTGTTGAGCACCGGAGAATCAGCCATTAACCACGTCTCCTGCATTTCAGTTTGACAGTGAGCATAGCAAGAGTCTATGAACATTCCTTTTAATGGACAGCCGGTCATGCCACCAACTGCACTTAAAAACTGCACCCTGAAATCTGAAAAAAGGAGAAAATTTCCTTGGAGTTGTTCATGTTTCTTTCTAAAGGGTCATGAAGGTTCTTATTTTATTTTTTGAGTTGAAATCTTCTAATTTCGAGGATTTACCTTGCATGGCTTTGAGTTGAGTGGGTGAGCAATTCTTTATATCGAGCTTGCACTCGTGCCAAGTGCCATGAGGATCGGCAACTCCCGGTGCCAAAATGTTCTTGATCTGCATGGATGGATGGAGACACGGTGAGATGAAGATGAAGATGAAGAACAAGAGAAATCCCAGCTGAAATTTTGCACTCTTTTTTCTTCCAAATAAAAATGGTCATTGAGAGAAAAAAATTGGTCTAGTTGTTAATTCATCCATAAAACTTAAATAAGGAAGATGGATCATGAAAAACCTATCCTGCTAAACAGAACATAAATTTGAGGAAACAATTTAACAGAGTTCATAACAGAGAAGAGAGTCAGGGAGTTAAGCTAACCTGCCATGAATCGTAGGCTGCGTTTACAAAGAATATCCGCGTCTGGATTTGGGATGCCATATATTGCGGGAAGAAGCACTAAAGTGTTGTTGAATATCATCAGAATTTACAAGTCACAAGGATATGGTCAAAAGTGAAAATCATGACAGGATAGCAATACTTACCAAACCTGGTCTCAATTTTGAAGTGCAGGATGGAGGCAAATTCCTGGCTGAACCCTACAAAAGATGACAATCACAAATGAGTATTGATGTTTGCACCACATTATAGATAGATAGAGAGAGAGAGAGAGAGAGAGAGAGAGAGAGTACATGTGTTTCAACCACTTGACTAAATAACTCTTCGATGTGTTGGGCTCCAGAAACATCCTTTCTGTTATTCGGTATAAGGTGTATGTATAAGCAAACTCTCATTGTAGTTTGGAATATAGGACAAAGCTAGAAGGTACTAAATGTGAGCTTACACATTAATAAAGTAACCAGCGTCTGAAACACATTTGACATTCGTTCCCGCAGGCAAGAGAGCATGGAAGTTGTCGCAATGAAGAATAGAAGTCAATCCACCGGCAGAACAACCAGAGAGAATAGCCTGCAGTCAAATGTCCTAACAAGTCATCAGAACTAAAGATAACAGAAGTGAAATTGTTGATTGTTAAGGGATCATACATTTTGAGCGTTCCCCATTCCTTTTGCTAATAGATCTTCAATGACGGCACGAAAGATCCTTGCTCCTCTGAAGTAAAGACCAGTAGCCTGCTCAAATTGTTATTTTATTGAAAATAACTCTATCAGAAAAAGAAAATGAAAGGCAGTGTATATATATATATACACAATTTATGGTGTATGTAAAACTTGGACTGCTACTTGAATAAGTAACTTACTGGGTTTACTGCTGCAACATCACCAGTGAATGATGCCCCATCGCAGTACCTAACTTTGATTCTGTTCCAATTGTAAAAGTCTGGCATTGGAAACATAATTTTTATTTTACTGTTAAAAAGAAAGGGAAGCTCAACAGACAAAAGAAAATTAAAGCTATGCTGATAAACTACTAAGCCTTTAATTCAATAAATTATTTCTAGTAAGTTGTAAGAAAAAAATTAGATATCAAACCTGGATTAAACATTTTCCTGTTGCTCAGAATCCCAGAAAAGGCAATTGCCTTCAGCATTTGCTTAGATGAACCTAAACGAGTGTTTTTACGGCCAAGGCAATTTGTGACATTGTTACACCATCCTCCTCCCTAAGAACCAAACAAAAAGAAGAATTAATATGACAATAGAAATATATAACTATCAAATATTCGGATTTTCATTAAAATTTATATTAGAACTTGTTAAATCTACCAGTAAATCCTTCTGGATCACCAGAACTGACTGAAAATTGTTATTACTATACCTTCTTTTCTTCTCTCTTTTATCTGGTGAAAGAAATTGTAATGGGAGCAAGAGAAAAGGACAAACCTCAATGTGAACCAACCAATTGTTAATTCCTGAGCCAAATCCCTTATCATGGTGGTAAGCTGGGGGACT
This sequence comes from Prunus persica, assembly GCF_000346465.2. Classification (NCBI taxonomy): domain Eukaryota; kingdom Viridiplantae; phylum Streptophyta; class Magnoliopsida; order Rosales; family Rosaceae; genus Prunus; species Prunus persica. Next base: position 1,684,095 of record NC_034013.1, on the reverse strand, counting down.
CCCATCCAAACAAACTGCAAAGTATGTCAAATTCCAAGAGCTAAAGTGGATAGCAAAAGAAATTATCTTATTTTCAAATTGAACATATAAAAGAAAAGGACTGTAATCAGCATATTTGCATTAAGTTTCTCACCAGCTCCTTTTGCGATCGCACTATGAACATAAGTTATTTCCACAGGAACTCCTGCTGCTTTCAGCAGTGTGACTGCACATGCTAGAAGAAATAACCATTGGCCTAATCTTGCATCAGCCATCTGTCTCTGTCAAACATAAAAATTAATATACCAACAATTCTAAAGGAAGTAAAAAACGAAGAAGACAAAGGAAACAGAGCATTTCATTTTGAAGTAATCTCTTGAAGATTGAATATTGCTTGTGGCTTGAAACTTTAAAATCTAATAAAATTCTGTCAAGAATCTATGGATAATAGATCTATCATATATGTAACATATATATATACACACATAAATAATTCAGCAGAACTTATTTATAAAGAGAAAGAAGATTCAACAAAAGCAGGGCAATCTAATTTGAAGGCTTATCATCAAAACAAAAAATTCCACCGCATTCAACTAGAAACCATCCTGCAACCCAGTCTAAATATCAGCCTTGGTATCGCTTAATGCTCAAGGATGAGCAACAAAGAGCTTTTCCAACTTTTGCTCCTTTGCACGGTATCAAGGTTCCGTAAAGTTGGTTAATCTTATAAAATCGGCTCCTTTTAGATTAAGATTACTTTTGTTTGTTCATAGATATATACATCATACGCACACGCAAAAGGTAAAGTTATAAAGGAAACAAAAACAGAGCAGTGCAGCAGACCATTCAAAAGTTATCACACAATAACCAAATAGATTGGAACATTGCAGGTATGTAAGACATTCAAACATTTCCAAATCTAGAAGGTAAAAGTGATTCCTTATCATCCCAGAATCTATGGCCTAAAATAAGTAATCATTGATACATTTTTCGAATAAGAACCAATTTGATTCAATCTTTTTCCTGAGACATGTCAATCCAGTCTGACCAAAAACAACCCCATCTTTCATATTGCATCAAACTACACAACACAACTCACCCATCGTTCACTGAAAAATCCAAGTTCAACCCAAAAAAAAAAAACCCCCGTTAACCAATTTATCTGAAAAGCACAATAATCAACAACATTATCTTGTAAATGTATAAGTTGACAAGAAACATTACCAACCACACTTAAATACAGTCAAAAAAGAAAAGGAGAAGAGAAGAGAAAAGCATGAACTGATGAAATACAATGAATGCAATAAATATATATACACACACAGAATGTAGATGGTTGTTAATCGTACAAACAAGAAAAAGTGGATCTAAAATAATTAAAAAGCTGACCTTTACAACAGAAACAATAACCCATTATTATGAAGAACCCAAAAACACCACTATGTATCATGTATGTACCTGAACGAAAGATAGGAAGAAGAATGTGGAAGAAACCCAGTTCAGTACATTGAGTTCTTATGCCGAAACAAAAGAAAACTTATGCGTTGATGGGTTTGAGGAGCAATGGCAGCTAGATATATAAGAGCAGAGAGCTCAAAGCATTAAATTGAAATGAAAATGGTGGAGAGAAAAAGACAGAAACTTTCGTTTGTGTTTCGTTCTTTGTATGCAGAGAGTGAGAGCGTTTTACGAAAGATTAGCTCTTTCCAGTTTTGAGCAGCGAACCCAAGAGCCGACACTTATATTCGCTCCCTTCCAAAGAAAGAGGGTTAATGATTGGATACGCGTTCGGGTTTGTGTCTGACCCGACTGGAATAACCCGACTCAGCTTGCAAAGTAAAAGCCGACTGGTAAAAAACTATAAGGAATCTTATCAGCTCACGCGTTGTTTTATAAGGATTTCCTCTTCAACAAAAATACGAAATGTCTTACTTGCAAATTGTAGTATTTTGTTTTCGTTTTAAAATAGCTCTCTGATTTTTGTATAAAATGTCATGTTATAATAGATCTATTTTTCGTGACTTAAATCGTTAACTAGACTCTAATCAAACAAATTTCCTTAATTTACTTGATGAGTCAAATTTTGTATTTTTCTCTCCCCAAAATATTCCTATTCAATTTAAGTTGCGTTGTAGTTATTTGCTTTTTGTGTGGAATTCAATACCAATTTGTCTCTAAGTATTGATTAGATGTTTGAATTTCAAAGTGGCTTGTCAAAATGGCATAGAATTTTGGATTTGATGGGTCAATTGTTATCCAACGTAGACCAATTAGGTGGAGACCAATACCAATAGAGCAAGCTAGTTGGTGAAGATTGTTATATATTTGATTGGTCACATAACTCATCTATTCTATCGTTTGACGAAAAAAGAAAAAAAAATTTAGACTCCTCATATTAAACTAAAAAACTAAAAGATTCAAAAAATCAAAATATTAGACTAAAATCTTTATCCAGTTTGTCAAATACAATTTGATCCTCTTCATATCTCAACTACTAATGATTAACAAAAAAAATTTGCTTGAATTAATAATTAAAAGGTACTTTAGGAATAATGGTACATGAAAAGATAGGATTGTGTTTTTTTGTAAAATTTATATTGTGGATGGAAAAATAACATAAGTGGAAAAAGAAAACATGGGGTTAAAACAGCGGCATTCTATATAAAATTAGGAAAACTTTTATCTTACATGGCATGCTATTCAAAGTTTGGATTTTCTTTAGAAGTTAACAAAATGGTGGCATGTCTAGAAACGTGTTCTTGCCTTCTGAACTTTCAAAGCACAACAATTATGAAATTTGAGAATTTAATAGAAATAAAACAACAAAAATCGACACATCAATGTGGAATTTAAAACAATTAATGATCACATTGTCAAATTTGCGATAAATTCCTCCAAATACCAACGAGTATATCCCAAACATATGCCACGCCAAGTTTTGATAAGAGAAGGAAAAAAAATTACCTAATTTTGTAAAAAAAGGAAAAAACTAATCCAACAAATCCCAAAATTTATGCAAAATTGAAACATCATTATGCAATTCAATTCAAAAACATAATACCAATGGGGTGTTAGTTGGATTGACTCAGGTCTTTGGTGTGCTTTCAAGTGATTATGGATTCAAGCTCTCGTGATGAATGTGTGTATGAGTAGGACCGTAAAATATAATTAAGGGTATTTTGGATATTTAATTAACCTCAAATTTAGGTAAATAGCATTCTTATTTTTTGATAAGAAACGATCTTCATTCAAGCCAATCAAACATAAGATCACTGAAAATAACATCCTGGATAATATTGGGGGGTCCCCATTCCAAACTGATGGAGCAGATAAAGATCATGCAAACTAATTAAAGAGAAGCAGAAGTCAAACTGGACAATAATTCATTTCAGTCCTATCAGCACACCAATTATTCTTGAATTATCTTTCCACGACTAACCCTAAATACCATTCTTATTTTATTAGTGCCCAAAGAAAAATAACTCATTAAATTATTTTCTTTATAAAACACAATTGGGTAGAAAAATATTGATAAAAAAAAGCCACTATCATGATTCTTGTGTCACTCTTTAAAATGTTAGTGCATGCAAAATGATAAATTCATGTTGTGTTACTCTTAAAAAAAAAAATACTATCCTAATTCAAGAAAGTATAACAAATGAGTCTCCAAAAGAGTACGTTTACGTTGAGGAAAAAAACTTATTAGTAATAAGAAGGATGCGAGGGAGGTCAAGGGTGTCCTATTCTCCAAGTGGGGGAGAAGATGAGTTCCGAAGGAGTTGCTCAAGATTCTTATATGACTTTGTACAAATTTTATAAATCTTCTCCAATAATGTTTTAATGCATGGGTTGATGAAGACTTGGACTGCATATTTGCAGCTGAAGTATGCTTGAGGAGGAGAGATATTTTCCAAGGGTCAAGTTTGTGTGGTATCTAACTTGCTATGGTAATGGGCACCTTATGGTGCATTGCGGCGATGTGATATCCGAGGATGCTCACTTCAAGGTGGAGGTTCACTGATATTTCACAAAGGTGCAACTTGTCGAAAATTGTGGCTCAAATTAGTTGAGAACTGTGGATCAGGCTATCCACAAAATGAGTTATTGGTCAATTCATCTCGATACTCACTCTCAGAATAAATTTAAGCAAACGAAATAAATAATAATAATAATTGATTAAATTATAAAAGAATAGTCATATAGACAGGAAATTATAATTAAGTATGCTTGACTATATTTTCATTTTTTTAAAAAAAATGAGTTAAAAATTATTCATTTTCCAAAACTTAGCGGGAAAAAGCTAACCAGCCATTAAAGTCAATTTTGAATATACTGGGAAATTATTGATTAAAAAAACACTATCAGATCAAAGGTAGAAAAATATTGATAAAAAGTTGACTATAAAAGCGGTTTTGTTGTTACTCTTCATAGTGTTGGTTGGTGCATGGAGAATGAGAGGTTCATGGTTGGTTCTAATGGGCCCCACATAGGGATGGTGATCTGTTGGAGTGGGACCCAGTCGGTTGATGAGTGTTTGAAAACATAACACGTGATTGGCGGTGATTAGCTGGTCCAGAATCAAATCGTTTGTGGTGTTCACAAATGCACATGAGCAGCACATCAAACTATTTATAATGTTCTAGTGCTACTTCCTAACTTCCTAACTTCCAATGGAGGTGAATTTTTACTTTTTGTCTGGTGATGAAATTGTTTATTTAGAATTCGAATTAAGTATGTATACACTATCTAACTAGTTTTTATTTAATGATTTTCCTCTTCATTTTGTTCGGGTAGGTTTCAAGTTTCACACACTCAAATCTCAAATAGAAAAAATAAAATATATTTGTCATAAGTTCGATACATAATTAGTGATTATGTAGTTTTATTGTGAGTTCGTTGTAAAGTATTTTGTAATTATCGATTACTTTTTTTTATATAAAAAAGTAATCGAACCAAAAAAAAGAATTAAGTATGCCTAGGAATCTAGGATGAACATACCACTACCATTGGTGGACACTTTTCCAAAAATAATAGATAAATTTATGCGTCCACATAAGTATATAGCTTACAATCTTGACCTATCCAAGATGTTAGATCTAGGACTTCACATCTTCCTTGCTGTATTTCTTTCATTAGCATTTTACTGTTTTTTAATATAGGGAATTTCAATCCCTCTAGATGAAAATTTTTGGTGCCATTTTCAATTACTTTTCATTCTTGGTTTTGCCAAAGTTGAGAAGGGAAAGGGGCTTTTCGTACACATACATTGTCAAGGAGAGAGAATTTTTTAAACATGAGACCATTAATCTGTAAATCAAAACTCTTTTCCACTGGTCAACTTACCTTGTTTAATCTTCATGAAGATTACACTATTGTTTTAGTGTAGAGCAGTGTTATTCCGTTGCAACTTGCAAGCCATTCCATTTTCAAAAGCATGTCATCTGCGTCCATTGATCAAAACAGCCATAATTGCTGTTTGTCGAAAATACAGTAAAAAAAAAAATTTGAGATAATTATATTTTTATTCTTGAACAAGATGATTTTAGTAACATTGCAGCTGTTAGAATTATCTACATTTATTTTCGTTTTGGTTACATTGAAGGCGATTGATATCTTTTTGGCAAAAAAAGTAAAGAGATTGATCTCTTGACCTATTAATATATATATTTTTAACACAAGCGATAGAAATTATTCTAAATTAATAAAATTTACGAAAAAGGGAATTCGAACCTAAGTGTAAGGGGATGAGCTCATTCCCCTGACTAACTAGCCTAATCTACATCACCTTAATCTATTCTTATCATAATCATAGATAGAGCAGGCATACAAATCAAAAGGAAAGTTTGGCGATTATTGTTTCAATTATTGAACGGATAAGAGTCAAGAATTTGTTAAAAAAATGAAATTTAGAGACAATTGATGGCTAGGGGTCATGTAATACGAAAATGAAACTTTGAGACAATTGAATGTGGACGCATCAGTCAATTTCGTAGTGAGAAAAGAATTTGAATTAGTGGCTAAATTTTCGTACCCAAAAGAATCTTCTTGTTTTCAGAAAGCTCACATTAAATTCTTCCCATTATATATCAAAGGTGCAATGTTTTGATTATATTCATTTGACCTGGCAATATAATTTTGGTCCCACCTATGGCTAGCTCCTTCTAGCAGATAGAGAAAGAGATGGGTCACCTTGTGAGATGGGTCACCTTGTGAGATCGTAATCTCACTTTTATGATCTGCTAATTTTTTTTTTTCGTGGACGAGGTTTAGTTCAGTGAAAAATGACATTGATTTGCATATCGTGATAGTGTGTGTGAAAAACCCCTCTTTCTTTGTAGCTTATATTATCACTTGTATTAAAAAAAAATATATGTGTATATTTTTTTAGCTATCAATCAAGTCACGCCACGTGTCTTGTAGCTCATAATCTGCACAATTAAATGTATCAGAAACTCCTAAAGGATCCACAAGTTAGCTTACTTTGTTCAAAATGTGATGGCTAGCCACCGCTCTCACCTCTCCTTACATGTGATCAGTTGGAGGTGAACATGTGCGATTCAAATTATAATTGCAGAGATATATTCCTACCTAAAATGAACTACGATGATATGATACCATGTGTCGATAGAAATGAACACCAAAGGGTAGGTGTTATTTTGCCCATTTTAATATAGTTTGAGCCAAATTGATTGAAAATAATAATATGGGGAGTAAGGTATTTAGTTCTTCTCTCTTCCTTTAATCCTTGGACTTGTGCTTTTTCAAGTGCTACTTCTTGGAGCTACCAGACTCAACTTTTTTTTAAAAAAAAATTCTTGCTGTCATCGTCAAGCCCCTTTTGGGAAAATCACATAACTCGCGTGAAGGCTTCTGATGTAGAACAGATGGCAGATTTTATCGCGGTTGAGCTAGAAAAAGGACGTAGCGGGAATATGCAGTTTTGTCGTCCAAACTCCGATTAGGACGCAAAATACCTTTTCGGAAAGGGAACGACGCCACGAGTGTAACTCACAGCTTTGCTGTGACATAAGGTGTATTTTGGCATTCTGAGGTCGTTTGGCCTTCTAAAACTGCAGTTAAAGTTTGGTAGTTAATTTTCCAATAAATTCTGTTTTGGACAGTTTATGAGTTACGTTATTAAGACTCCAAATTAATCCTTTTTTTTCAGTTTTATGTAATAACTCCTCTAGTAGTTGAAGGGTTGAGGGTTGTTGAGAATTGTGTATTTAGACAGGTTTGTCTAATGTTTCTGGCAACTCAGTTTTTAATAACATTATTCCAAGAGAGCTTCTCTTAATTTTCTGGTGGAATCCAGTTTTATTGTTACTCAAGGTTTCGCTTGAAACCTTTGTGCTTGTGCTGCGTCAAGTGGTATCAGAGCGGGTCTCTCTCGTCTCGGTATTCTTGTCTTTATCTTATTATGGGTGATCGAGAAGCTGATGTCCCAACCCCAATTACCCGAGCGGATCTGGACGCTCAAAACCGACGGATCGACAACCTAACCAACCAATTTGGGGAGATGCGAGAATTGTTGTTGCAAGCTCTTGGTGGCAACAATAGGAGAGAAGGCAGAGATAACGAAAGAAGAGATGGCGAGAGAAGAGACAATATGAGGCAACTTAATCCGGATAGTGAGTCAGAGTCAGAAGAAGAACTTGAAGAACCACCACCGCCGGCTAATAATCCTCGTCATCATAATCGTAATTACGAGAATTTTGGCGATTATCGGATTAAAGCAGAAATTCCTAACTTTTGGGGAAATCTGAAGATTGAAGACTTCTTGGATTGGCTTGTAGAAGTGGAGAGGTTTTTCGATATTATGGAGGTTCCTGAGCATAAGATGGTGAAGATGGTAGCTTTCCGTCTTAAAGCTACAGCGGCTGTTTGGTGGGATCAATTGCAAAATTTACGGCAGAGGCAAGGAAAACAGAGGGTTCGAACATGGCGGAAGATGAAGTCGCTTATGATGGAACAATTCTTGCCCACAGATTATGAGCAGATTCTCTACCGTATGTACCTAGGCTGTGCGCAAGGCACCCATTCGGTTTCTGAGTATACCGAAGAGTTCATGCGTTTGGCAGAGCGAAACCATTTGACCGAGACTGACAATCAAAAGGTCGCAAGGTACAACAATGGGCTGAAAATCTCCATCCAGGAAAAAATTGGCATGCAAAATATATGGACTTTGCAGGAGGCGATTAACATGGCATTGAAGGCTGAACTGTTGGAGAAGGAGAAACGCCAACCCAACTTCCGCAGGAATACGACGGAAGCCTCTGATTATACTGCTGGTGCTTCTAGTGGCGCAGGAGATAAGGGGAAAGCACAGCAGCAGAGTTCTGGAGGGATGACAAAACCAACAACAGTTGGCCAAAACAAAAACTTCAACGAGGGTAGCAGCCGGAATTACAACAGAGGGCAGCCCCGAAACCAGTCCCAGAATCTGTATGCTAAGCCCATGACGGACATATGTTACCGTTGCCAAAAACCAGGGCATCGTTCTAATGTTTGTCCAGAGCTGAAGCAGGCTAACTTTATCGAAGAAGCCGATGAAGATGAAGAAAACGATGAAGTCGGGGAAAATGATTATGCAGGGGCTGAATTTGCAGTTGAAGAAGGAATGGAGAAGATTACCCTTGTTTTGCAGAGAGTTCTTTTGGCACCAAGGGAGGAGGGGCAGCGTCATAGTATTTTTCGTTCCCTCTGCTCAATCAAAAACAAGGTTTGTGATGTGATCGTCGACAATGGAAGTTGCGAGAATTTCGTGTCAAAGAAATTGGTGGAATATTTGCAGCTATCAACGGAGCCACATGTCAGCCCTTACTCACTAGGTTGGGTTAAAAAAGGCCCTTCGGTTCGTGTAGCTGAGACTTGCCGTGTGCCGCTGTCTATTGGTAAGCATTACAGAGATGAAGTCTTATGTGATGTTATTGACATGGATGCATGCCATATTTTATTAGGGCGTCCTTGGCAATTTGATGTGGATGCGACTTTCAAGGGACGAGATAATGTCATTCTGTTCTCTTGGAACAACCGGAAAATTGCAATGACAACTACACAGCCCTCAAAACCCTCTGTTGAGGTCAAGACGAGGAGTTCTAGCTTTCTAACCCTAATTAGCAACGAGCAGGAGTTGAACGAGGCAGTCAAGGAAGCGGAGTGTTTTTGTCCCTTGGTGTTGAAGGGGTTGTTGAAACTTGGCAGAGGAGAAGGTGACATTCCACAAGATGTGCAGCAGATTTTGTCTCAATTTCAGGAATTATTTTCTGAAAATCTGCCAAACGAGCTGCCACCTATGCGGGACATACAACACCGAATTGACTTGGTGCCTGGAGCTAGCCTTCAGAATCTGCCCCATTATCGGATGAGCCCCAAAGAGAATGACATCCTCAGAGAGCAGATTGAAGAATTACTGCGGAAGGGATTTATCAGGGAGAGTTTGAGTCCCTGCGCAGTTCCTGTTTTGTTGGTTCCGAAGAAAGACAAGACTTGGCGAATGTGTGTTGATAGCCGAGCAATCAACAAGATAACAGTGAAGTACAGGTTTCCCATTCCACGATTGGAGGATATGCTGGATGTTCTTAGCGGTTCAAAGGTGTTTTCCAAGATAGATTTGCGAAGCGGTTACCACCAGATTCGCATCAGACCTGGCGACGAATGGAAAACAGCGTTCAAGAGCAAGGACGGATTATTTGAATGGTTAGTGATGCCATTCGGATTGTCAAATACGCCTAGCACCTTCATGAGACTCATGAATCAGGTTCTTCGACCATTTATTGGCTCTTTTGTCGTGGTTTATTTCGATGACATTTTAATTTACAGCACCACAAAAGAAGAACATCTTGTGCATTTGAGGCAAGTTTTAGACGTTTTGAGAGAAAATAAACTGTTTGTGAACCTTAAAAAATGTACTTTCTGCACAAATAAGCTACTGTTCTTGGGTTTTGTTGTTGGTGAGCATGGTATCCAGGTTGACGACGAGAAGATCAAGGCAATCCTTGACTGGCCAGCTCCAAAAACAGTTTCTGAAGTTCGAAGTTTCCATGGCTTGGCCACCTTTTACAGGAGATTTGTGAGGCATTTCAGCTCCATCGTTGCACCTATCACAGAGTGTTTGAAGAAGGGCCGATTCAGTTGGGGAGAGGAGCAAGAGAGAAGCTTTGCAGACATAAAAGAAAAGCTTTGCACAGCGCCGGTTCTAGCCCTTCCAAACTTTGAGAAAGTTTTCGAAGTTGAATGTGATGCCAGCGGTGTGGGAGTCGGAGCTGTGCTTTCACAAGACAAGCGGCCAGTTGCATTCTTCTCTGAAAAATTGAGCGATGCGCGTCAAAAGTGGAGTACTTATGACCAAGAGTTCTATGCGGTTGTTCGAGCTTTGAAGCAATGGGAGCACTATCTTATCCAGAAGGAATTTGTTTTATTTACAGATCATCAAGCGTTGAAGTATATTAACAGCCAGAAAAATATTGATAAAATGCATGCTAGATGGGTGACTTTCTTGCAGAAATTTTCGTTCGTTATCAAGCATACTTCCGGCAAGACAAATCGTGTGGCGGATGCGCTAAGTAGAAGAGCTTCATTGTTAATCACGCTGACTCAAGAAGTTGTGGGGTTTGAATGTCTGAAGGAATTGTATGAAGGTGATGCTGATTTCGGGGAAATTTGGACTAAGTGCACCAATCAAGAGCCGATGGCAGATTACTTTCTTAATGAAGGATACTTGTTCAAAGGCAACCAGTTGTGTATTCCAGTGTCCTCTTTGAGGGAGAAGCTCATTCGGGACTTGCATGGTGGAGGGTTGAGTGGCCACCTGGGTCGTGATAAAACAATTGCAGGGATGGAAGAGAGATTTTACTGGCCACAACTCAAACGAGATGTTGGAACTATTGTGCGCAAGTGCTACACTTGTCAAACTTCGAAGGGGCAGGTACAAAACACCGGATTATATATGCCATTACCAGTTCCTAACGATATTTGGCAGGATCTTGCTATGGATTTTGTCCTCGGCTTGCCCCGAACACAAAGGGGAGTGGATTCTGTATTTGTGGTGGTTGATCGGTTCTCAAAAATGGCGCATTTCATAGCTTGCAGGAAGACTGCTGATGCATCAAATATAGCCAAACTGTTTTTCAGGGAGGTTGTTCGCTTGCATGGGGTCCCTACATCCATTACATCCGATCGTGACACCAAGTTCTTGAGCCATTTTTGGATCACCTTGTGGAGGCTGTTTGGGACTACTTTGAATCGTAGCAGCACTGCCCATCCCCAAACCGATGGCCAGACTGAGGTTACAAACCGAACATTGGGCAATATGGTACGCAGCGTCTGTGGAGAAAAGCCAAAACAATGGGATTATGCATTACCGCAGGTGGAGTTTGCGTATAACAGTGCAGTCCATAGTGCCACCGGGAAGTCTCCATTTTCCATTGTTTATACTGCTATGCCTAACCATGTTGTAGATTTGGTGAAACTGCCTAGAGGCCAACAAACCAGTGTGGCAGCGAAAAATTTGGCAGAGGAAGTAGTGGCTGTTCGAGATGAAGTCAAGCAGAAACTTGAGCAAACTAATGCTAAGTACAAAGCTGCTGCGGATAAGCATAGGCGAGTTAAAGTGTTTCAGGAAGGTGATTCTGTGATGATATTTCTGAGGAAGGAGAGGTTTCCAGTTGGCACATATAGCAAGCTTAAACCAAAAAAATATGGTCCTTACAAAGTGCTCAAACGGATCAATGATAATGCCTATGTTATTGAGTTACCGGATTCCATGGGAATATCCAATATTTTTAATGTTGCAGATTTATATGAGTTCCGTGAAGATGAGGTCCTTTATCCAAATCATAACTCGGGGTCGAGTTCCTCGGAGGTGGAGGGGACTGATGTAGAACAGATGGCAGATTTTATCGCGGTTGAGCTAGAAAAAGGACGTAGCGGGAATATGCAGTTTTGTCGTCCAAGCTCCGATTAGGACGCAAAATACCTTTTCGAAAAGGGAACGACGCCACGAGTGTAACTCACAACTTTGCCGTGACATAAGGTGGATTTTGGCATTCTGAGGTCGTTTGGCCTTCCAAAACTGCAGTTAAAGTTTGGTAGTTAATTTTCCAATAAATTCTGTTTTGGACAGTTTAGGAGTTACGTTATTAAGACTCCAAATTAATCCTGTTTTTTCAGTTTTATGTAATAACTCCCCTAGTAGTTGAAGGGTTGAGGGTTGTTGAGAATTGTGTATTTAGACAGGTTTGTCTAATGTTTCTGGCAACTCAGTTTTTAATAACATTATTCCAAGAGAGCTTCTCTTAATTTTCTGGTGGAATCCAGTTTTATTGTTACTCAAGGTTTCGCTTGAAACCTTTGTGCTTGTGCTGCGTCAGCTTCTCTGGACAATGGACAAGATAACGATCTGTTTCATCCATCCTTGATCCAACGCTTGACCCTGCCATATCAAGAAATGTGTAAAAATTCTTCAACTACATCTCTTAGACCATTTTCTTCTCCTCTTGAATGGCATGGCAGCTCTCATATTCTCTTTTTCTTGATGAGTAAGTAGGTAGGACTAGCGACGGTTGTCATCCGCGACAGCATAGCATGCCCCTTGCTACTGCTTCTCGGACAGTTACTGTCTCTGTGGCTTCTCTCATTTCTGCTCTCATCTTCATCTTTCTTTTAAGAGTCGCCACATTTCATTCACTTCCACAGCTCGATTTGCTGAAGCAAACAAAAGAAAATCAAAACTTATTGAGCTGAACCACGCAGCATTCACTAAACAAATAAAATAGAAGTGTCTATGGAAATGAAGTTAACAAAATGTGAAAAATAGTAGAAAAGTAAGAAACACTAAAATTTTCTTTGCACATACATAGCCACATATGTTGTTAAACTTTAGAGTAAAACATGTGAACTTTCTAAATGAGGGGAACCACACCATTCAAAAACACTGGGGAAAACACACTCATAGGGGCTACCATATTGGTAAAACATCATACTGAGAATAAACAAATCAATAATCTTTTGGATTTTCTAATATAAAATAATTTAAAAACTCAAAAGATTATTTTTCAGGAAAGGACGGCATGTTAGGTGCAAAGCTAATGTAGTCTCTTATAGGTAGTGATGATGCAATGTTAGAAAGTATATCAAGGAGATGAGTAGAAGAAAGATCCATACAGTGTCAAGTACATCTTTGACAGATCCTTCAGTCGAGCTACAGCAAGTCTGCGGAGAGTTGCTACCATGCCTAACCTAAGGTTACTGAAAAAAAATATTATCCCAGCCACTAAACACAACATAGACTTCATGTGGCCTCACCGGGTGGAGAATGCGTTGCATCATGTTCATAACCATGAACAATTAATTCTATTCCAAAAAAAAGCTTCTGACATAAAAGGGAATAAATTCCTCCAGCACCAGAAGTTCTGTATTACTTCTGATAGTTTGAACATCATCTGGAATCTAAAGGAAATAAATATTGTGATGATTATTTGTAAATGAGTGCATCGCGTCCAGGCCCCACACCAATGTAGTGGACGGGTATGCCAACAAGTTCTTCTATCCTTTCCACATACTGGCGTGCAGCCTTTGGAAGGTCAGAATAGTTTCTGACAGAAGATATATCAGACTTCCATCCAGGCAATACTTCATATTCCACCTAAACATAGAAAATCAACAGCATCAACAAGAGTTTGTCTTTTAAGATATCAAAAATATCCACCCAAAAACTCAGAAAAACAATGGCATCAACAAAAGTTAAACAAAAACTTCATCTTTAAAATATCAAAATATAAGCAGGGGTTTGATAACTCAAAAAAAGAGAGTATATATTTAGCAAATGATAAACAGCATATCCAAATAGAAGGGAGAGGCGAGGGCATGCCTTTAACTGCTCAAGATCACGAAGGTCTGCAGGGAATGATTTGATTGGTGTACCATCAATTTGTTTGTAGGCAACACCCAACTGAATTTCAGGAAGATCCGACAAAACGTCAAGTTTGGTGAGATTGAGAGAAGAAAAGCCATTAATCTGACAGCAGTATTTCAGTGCTGCTATATCAAGCCAACCGCAACGACGAGGGCGACCAGTAGTTGTGCCAAACTCCTGACCAGCAAACCTAAGGAGATCACCCCCTTTATCCAAGATTTCTGTGGGAAAAGGACCAGAACCAACTCTTGTAGTGTATGCTTTCACCTACAGAGACGAACTTCAAGTTAGCAACATTACTTCACCATCTCAATTGGCCTTTGTACTAACTGCAAGAATACATGTCATGAAATAATAAATTTAGTTGGAGATACTGTTTACTCATGGAATTGATTCCTCTAACCCCATCTCATTGAGGCAATGTGAGGATGACAATGATGACACCAGTAAAATGAAAATCAATTATGCGACTACAAGAGTGACCTTCTACTTACCACTCCAACCAGATTGCCTAGAACTCTGGGAGCAATGCCAAGACCAGTGCAAATTCCACCGGCTGAAGGAGTAGAGGATGTTACAAAGGGGTAAGTTCCAAAGTCAATATCCAACATTGTTGCCTGACCCCCTTCGACCAAAATCTTTTTCTTCTCGGAGATGGCTTCATTCACGACAAACACAGTATCAGCAATGAAGGGTTCCAATCTCTCAGCAAATCGCTTGTACTTCTCAACTTCTTCTTTGAGCACATGAGGACCATAGTCAAAGCCTTGGAATCTCGATGCAGCATCTGATAATAGAAGATCTAGCTTCTGAGGGAAAGTATCCATGTGCCTCAAGTCACTGACTCGAATGCCATTTCGGATAACCTTGTTAGAGTAACAAGGTCCAATACCTCTCTTGGTAGTGCCAATGAAAGATTTAGCAAGCTCATATTCTCGAAGCCCATCCACTACTTGGTGGAAATCGAATAAGAGGTGAGCACGATCAGAGACCAATATCCTTCCCTTGCAGGAGACTCCATTAGATTCAAGGCCATCAATCTCCCTAAAGAGACCTGGTAGATGCACCACAACTCCATTCCCAATAACACAAAGAGTCTCTTCATTAAGGATACCTGAGGGAACAAGGTGAAGTGCAAACTTCTTTCCCTCTGCATTGTAAATGGTGTGTCCAGCATTAGCTCCACCCTGAAAAGATACAAAAACCAATCAGGAAACCACAAAATTTGGCTATAGAAATGAGAGTTTTCTGTTACCTGACAACGAGCAACGATGTCAAAGTGTTGGGCCAAGATGTCGACAAGTTTGCCTTTACCTTCATCTCCCCACTGGCAGCCCAACACGCCTGAGACCTGGGTTAGAGACTCAATTCGACTTAGCCCCTGGTTGGGGGACCCAGACACACGTAGAGATGAGGGAGGGGCAACTGAGGGCTTCACCGAGCATACCACAACATTTCTGGGACGCTGGAGGTGAATGGGCTCGTGGTGGTGGGGCCCCAAAGAGCGAGGCTTGGAGAGTGGATTGGAGTCGAGAGCTGTGAATGATGAGAGGGTGTTCATGGTGAACCGCTGAGTGAGAAAGAAAATGTTTAATCAATGACAATTCAAACTTAAAAGACATGGTTTTTAAGCAATTGAAGATAACACACATACAATAAATAAATAAATAAAAACAATGCTAACTATTATTATTAGGCCAATAAGAACAGAAGAACTGCGAACTTTGCTCTAAACAACTAGAAAACATAAAAAATTGCAATCCCCTTTCTTTTTGTTGCGGGGTGGGAGAATACTAACATTTAGTATGATGAACGGTTAACAAAAAAACATTTAAGTTGCATTAGGATTACAGTTAGCCAGACAGGTAAAACCAAGCCCAGAATTACAAAATAAAATTAAAGAAGACCAAAAAAAAAAAAAAAAAAAAAAGCAAAATTTTCATTCTCATAGTACAGAAATCTTTTTTTTGTAGACAAACTACATTTTAGCAAGCAACCAACTTATTACTGATGACTTAAAATGTTGCTACTTAATTCTAAAACTTCGTACTAACCAAACAGAACTGAGTGGGACAAAGTTGGTTGGTGGTCAGCTTACTTTAGAATAGAAGCTTCTGTAATTATTAGCTATGGCAATGAATCTCTGAATAGAATAGTTAATCCCTAAACATCACCACTGCAAATACATAAGAAAGAGGAAAATACATTTTGGCCCTTTGAGCACAAGTAGAAAATCAACAAAACAAGCACTCAAAGACACAAACTTGGACTGTGAAAAACAAGAAGCTTAGAAGAAGAGTGAAAAACTGAAGGAAGAGAAGAAGGGGGTTTGAAATGAAGAAATAGCAGTAGCAGGAGCAAAGTACCAAAGAGGGTGGCTGAAGGTAACCAAAGAAGAAGGGGGAAAAAAGAGAGGTGGGCTGCTGGGTATTTTTTATTTTCCATAAGATCCATTTAACTTTCTTTCTTGTTCTGAAAAGTCCATTTAAATACTTTTGTTTTCAAATCCCAAAATGACCTCAAATAAAATGAAATTCTAAGAGAAAATAAATTAGGGGTCTGCCCTCGAGATTTTCGGATAACTCGGGCATGTTTCGGTTGAAGTTGATCGTTTTTAGAGATTACCCAAAACAAGGACTCAACCTATTTCTGGTAAGGCCACCGGCACTTGACTTGATTCAACAAATTATGGAAATATGTATATATGTGGAATTAGGCCAAACTAAACCGAATGAAATCAAACTAGTTGCAAAAATTCGGTTTATATGAACACTTCAAAATCATTTTTAGTGTAAAAACAAAACAAAATCATTCTGATTGTTTTGATTTGGCCAGTTCGAACAATTCAAATAGTTCCCCCCTGCTATATTAACTTCACCATTTTTCACCCCAAATGAAACTTAAAATTTTTGGGAAATTGTAAGGACTTCTGAGCACTGTTTGGTTCTCACTCTTGGATTGAGTTCGGTTCAAGCCAACAAGACGAAATACTTCACAACTTTGAGGACCTAATATGTATCTATTGTAAACTCCTAACCTATTTCCAGAGAACCTGTTTTTTTCTCACCCCATACAACTTAAAAATCTTTCTTTCTTTTGTGTTATAACTTTTCATCCATTCTGCATTTAGTGGTTACAGAAAACAGGAAAAATATATTCCCTTGGGCATAAAACCAAACCCACCCAACTTAAATTCACCGTTTCTCATGCAAAAGAAACAAAAGTGAAACGGTATAACAAATGAAAAAATAAAATTGTACAGAGCTCTAGTCACTCAAACACGAAAAAGAAATCAATAATAAAACTTACAAAAATGTAAAATGCGAAAGGAGGAGGCAGCGATAGAACAATTAACACATCTAATCAACAAAAACCAAATACTAACCACACGACCAAGTAATTCAAGGAGCAGATGCAAAGTAAGTGAAGAAACAGATGCAGTTGAGAAGAAGGTGAGTTAAGATAAAACAAATTATAAAAAAAAATACTTCGTGGAGCAGATGCAGTCGAGAAGAAGAGGCTGGACCTGGTGGAGCAGAGCTTTCTTCTTTTTCTTTCCTCTTCTTTCTTCTTCCTTCCGGTGCCGGCGTTCCTTCTTGTTTACAGTGGAAAAGAAGAGGCTGGGGTGCTGGGTGCGATTAAATCAAGTTTTAAAAGTTACCTTTTGACCCTACATTTTCCATAACTTCAAACAGACCACAACATTTTATAAATTATTTCAATATAACCTAGGGGTGGGCATCGAATAGTCAACAAACCGGCACCAAATCGGACTGGATCGGTTCAAATTGGTTCTAATACTAGCTTCACACTTTACAAAACTAGACCAGACCAAACCAAATTGACTGCGTATTTTTATTTTTTAAATTATTTAAGTTCAATGTTAAATTTCAAATCTCATAACTAATATTTCTCTAAGCCCAACTTCAAATCACCTTTCTTTTATAGGCCCAATTATCTCTCTTTGCATGAAATTGGATCATTTGTGAATTTTTAAGCCCAAAAAATAAAATTTTAGTTGGAATTGTAAAATATATATATATAATATCTTATCTGAAATTGAAAAAACTGAAATTAGTTTAAACCAAACAAGGCAGTTTTATAATTTTTTTTATAACAAAACTAGACTAAACCGCATCGATTAAATAGTATCAATTATGGTTCCGTGTATGGTGAAAATCGAATTGAGCCCACCTCTAATATAACCCCTATTGTACACTGCCCGTATAACCTTTGTGTATCAAGGATGTATCAACACCGTATCCGGTGGTCGACAAAACAAGAAAGGTCAACAATGCTTGTATTCGTGTATCGCACTCATATTTGTTTCTTATACATGTCTTCCCCTGATTCTTGTGTATCAATGTTGCATTAATGGTCTATGGTAGCGGACACACGACAGGACAAGAGGGGTCGAACGATGCCTTGGAATGCGGAAAAATTGGTTGTGGATTCCACCGACGACCCCTTGGCCAGCTTGTGTGTGACCCTTTAGGTGCATGCCAAGTGCTCGATGAAAGTCCCATTCCCCTTTGTCCTTCGCTGCACAGCTCCCAGCTGTTGCGCGAGGGGTTAATTATTTTTTTTTTCAAAGCACTTGGCCAAATGACGTCGTTTGGTCCAAGCTCATCAAATTTTTTTTTATGACATGGCCTCAAAACTACGTAATTTTGGGCCAGGTAGCACCCCTACCCCCTTTACCCAACTCCACGACACCCCCAACCAAACCTTCATTTCCAAATCAAAAGCACAGTTCAATCCCTCTCAAACCCTAGGCCCCAAGCCCCAAGCCCCAAGCCCTAACTGCCAAAATAAAGGTTTTTCGCTTGGTGTCAGTTGCGGACCTGTGCAGGTGCAAGGAGGTGCACTTACACCTCCAATGGCCGGAAATCTCCATTAGAGCTGCTGGAGTTGCATCTCTGCTTCAAACCATTGACGCACATAAGGTGTTCGATGAAATGCGCAAGTGACTGGGACCAGAGTTTTTAATTTAAAAAAAAGAAGGAAAAAAACGAAAACTGATGCTGTAAACACATGGGCTTTTTGTGGGCTTTTCAAATGGCTTTTATTTCCTTACTTAATTGGGTTTTATTTCCTTACTTAATTGGGTTCTCTTTATTCAATTGGGTTTTCGAAATTCCTTAATTAAGTAGGATTGAGAATTCTCTTTATAAAAGACACCTAATTTCATCAAAGTGTGTGTGCATCACAAGAATCCTGTGTTTTTTTTCCTTCTTGACTATGTCAAACCAAAGTAAGTCAAATGCATTTTTTTTCTTAAGCAAACTCCATTTTTGTTTTTTTTTTTGTTTTTTTTTGTTTTTTTTGTTTTGTATTTTTTTGGTTATTCAACTCTCTCTGTGTTAGTAAGATCAGTAGCAAACTCGAGTGAATACCAAGCTACATGACATGTTATTTGAGCTATAATTAATTTTTATTTGTTTGTTTAATTGATAATTTGATATTGATTTATTTATTTAAGTGATAAATTATAGTCAATTAGTCATAGTAATAGATATAAAACCCTTATTTTGTTTTAATTGTACAGTTATGAAACGGTACTTTCAGAGAAAGAGTTTAAATCCTCCTTCAAATATCCGGGTAGTTCCAACCCTTCTTCAAATAATCCGGCTAGTTCAAATCAACCTTCAAATAATCCGCCTACTTCACATCCTCCCTTGAATAATTCGGGTAGTCCAAAACGATCAGAGGTCACTGAGTTGGATGAAATATTGGCTAATCTTCCTGCAGACCCTGGACTTAGACCTCCAATGACTTATTATAATCCCAATTTTAACAAATCCGAAGAGCCTATTTGCAAAGGGGTCCTTGTCAGCCTAAAAGCCAAAACGACATGCCTCAAACACTTATGGGGGGAGAGTAATCGACGTTTTCTTGTGAAATGGTTTGATTCATTTGTTTGGTTGGAGTATAGTAAAGAGAAAGATGCTTCTTTTTGTCTTCATTGTTATCTTTTTAAATGCGACTTTGATAAACAAGGAAAGGATAGAAGCGATGTCTTCACTGAGAAAGGGTCTAAAAATTAGAGGAAGGGACCCGAGAATTTTAGGGACCATGTTGGACAAGTTGGAAGTCTTCACAATAAAGCTACACAACATTGTACAGATTTAATGAATCATAAGCAACATGTCGAAACCATTATGATTAAGCAAACAGACCAATCTCGTATTAATTATCGCATTCTATTAACTGCCGCACTTGATTGTACTAGATATTTATTGCGACAAGGTCTTCCTTTTCGTGACCATGATGAAAGTGAAACATCTAGCAATAAGAGTAATTATGTGGAGCTTTTGCAATTTCTTGTCGATCATGATGAGAAAGTTTGTGCCGATGTGTTTGAGAACGCTCTAGGGAATCTCAAGTATATTGCTCCTAAAATTAAAAAAGATCTTGTCAACTCTTGTGCCGTTGAAACAATTGATGCAACTATTAGTGATATGGACAATGCATTCTTTTCTATATTGGTAGATGAATCACGTAATGTTTCAATAAGAGAGCAAATGGCGGTGGTGTTGCGTTATGTGAACAAAAAAGGACAAGTAATTGAAAGGTTTGTAGGTGTCCAATATGTCTCTGATACGACTAGTTGCAAATTGAAAGAGGAAATTGAGCAGTTGATTTCTTCAACAAATTTGAGCATGTCTAGGCTACGAGGACAATGGTATGATGACGCTAGTAATATGAAAGGTGAGCTCAATGGTCTTAAAACACAGATTTTAAGAGAATATCCTCAAGCATTTTATGTCCACTGTTTTGCACACCAACTACAACTAGCTCTTGTAGCCGTAGCAAAGGGAAATGAAAACATTGTTACTTTCTTCACAACGGCTAGTAATGTCGTTAATATTATTGGAGCATTGTGTAAGCATTGTGAGGCACTTAGAGAGCAACAACAACAAAATACAATGAAAGTTCTTGAAATTGATGATCTTGAAACGAGGCGAGAGGTAAATCAAGAGACTACTCTCAAACGTCCTTGTGATACACGTTGGAACTCACATTATGATACTTTACTAAGTATTAAATATGCCAACACATTGTATAAATTGCAAGTGCACCATTATTAGCTCTTTGAAAAGCCGAACAAATTGAAAAAAAATAGATAATTTGTGCCTTAAATAACATGACTCCTAAAATCAAACCATTATCCTCTGAGTGGGGAGCTGGCTCTTAGTTGGTTAAACAATTTTTTTTCTTTTTATGCCTTGAGTGAATAATGACTTCAATATTTATCCAGGACAAAAGAAATAAGGAGTTGATTAGTATGAAATTGAATGCAACAGAAAATAGTAAGAATGACTAGTTACAGAGCATAAATCTAGTCTAAATCACAATTGAAATGGTACGTTAATTGTTAAAGGATAATCAGTTTGAGAATTATGTCGGGAGAGAGAGAGCGCCTCTCATTAATTTTGAATATTCTTTATGTTGACCTTTGACCTAACTTGACTAAATTTTCTGGGTCTTCTTGCTTTGACACTTGAACATATTTCTTACTCGTTTTGGTTCTCCTTTAATAAATCAGAAAACACTGACCTTCACTTTTTTGGGTAATAAAACACTGAAATTCTCTTCAATCATCAGAGCCTCATCAGCCCATTGTTGAATAAATTCAACACCGACCAAATTTTGACAGGCCCAAACCAGCAACTACAAGCTCTCATAAATGAACAGAAAAAAAAAGACACAAGCAAAGTAAAAAGCCCCTGTCTTTTCTGACATATCCAAGACAGGCCTAGAGATAGCCTGTGTATAGGACAGTGAGATACCGTATCCAAGAAGAAAAGGTTGAGGTTTGGATTGTTGTTATGTTCCCAATGGTGTATTCTCTCTTCATCATCCAAAATATAAATTAATATTTACCTTCCAGAGGGACCGCAGTCAAATCACAAGTGAAAACAACCCTTGAATTGAAGAAGACTTGTTGTGGCGCCACTTTTTCAAAATTCCCCCGCAGTCCGCTTTTGCCCACTGTTTTTTTGTTTCTTTCCAAAATTAATTAATTTAACCCATCCAGCCAAGTCCCCATAGTTTCCTGTACTTTCCATCTTCTCTTTAGTTTCCTATAAATTATCTAACTTTCTTTCTCCTAAATAAATTTGAGTTTCCCCCCGCACGCACACAATCTCACTGACAGCCCCATATAACACTTTTGTCCAGAGGGGAGAGAATACGAAAAGGTTTGAGCGAGTTGTCAAATTTGGGTTGTGATGGCGAGGAGAGGAAGAGGAAGAGGAAGAGGAAGAGGCAGAGGAAGAGGCAGAGGAAGAGGAAGAGGCAGAGGTAGAGGCGGAGGCGGAGGCAGAAACGGGTCAAAGCAAGAAGACCCAGAAATCCACAGAGACCAAGAAGTCCAGGAAACTCACGAGAATGGTGTCTCAGAAAACGGTAGCTTGCAAAAGGAGGAGACTTTGGGGAATCAAAGTGATGGGTCTAAAGGGGTTGCTGAGACTTTGAAGAAGAAGAAGCGTGGCAGGAAGAGTAAGAAAGATTTGGAGGCTGATAGAGTGGAAATCATAATGGGGAAGGAGGAGCATAGTTTGGAAAAACAAAATGGAGAGGAAGGGGAAGGTAAAGGGGTTGCCTTGTCTGAGAGGGAGAGCCGAGGAAGGAAGAGAAGCAGAGATTTGGGGAACTCTGATGAAAGTTTGAGAAAGTCGGCAGGTTATTCGCTTAGGCCTGTAAAAATTCCTCTAATGCAAGAAGAGCAAACAACAAATAAGCAATCTAAAGAAGTAAGAAACCTGTTACTCCCTGCTTATGCCTTTTGTTGTCACTATTGTTGATTTATGTAACACTATTGTTGATTTATGTAATTGCTGATTTTGGTTTTTAACAGTTTGTTGAGGAGCAATCCTTAATGTGCCATCAATGTCAGAGGAATGACAAGGGCAGGGTTGTTCGCTGCAAAAGTTGTAAGAGAAAACGATATTGCGTTCCTTGCATACAGAACTGGTATGCATTTATCTGCTTCATCTTTCTTATTTATTTCTGATTACCAACTGGTAAAATATGCTGGATTGTTTGAGTTTGTTTTATTGGACTAGCCACGTTTCTTTGAAGTGAGTTTGCCTCAGTAGAATCCAGTAAATAAGATATTGTATTTCATTTTGAGAAAGAAGGGGATTATGGAATTTTTTTATAAAAAAATTGGTGATAGTTACATAAGAAAGTTGCAGAATAGGGCCTTATCCTTTTTCCTTTTAAAAAAAAAAAAAAGTTTTGGTGCTTGGGTTTTATGCATGATATTAGTGGTAATCGAAGTCAACTGACTCACATGGAATATGGGGTGAGTATTGCACTTTCTTAGAAGTAAATACTTGAAAAATTGTAGGGTCTAAGTCTACTGAGGAATGGCAACTGATTAGGTCTTTGAACAAGGTTGTGAAAACTTATATAACTTGCTTACCTTGAGTACTAATAGTTTCTGCTATCTGGTTCTTTGTGAATAATGTGCATTTGACTAAGCCTGAAATCAAGCAACATGTTCTTTTACTCGGTAAGATGCTCATACTTGTTAAAGGCCTTAGAATCAATTTGAATGGATGAAACCTGGTGTCTGTTAGGATTGGATGTGGCTTTAATAGAGGTCTCTGTGTATGTCTGGTTGCGAATCTCCAATTATTTTGACACACCAACTCTCTTTGCATAGTTTTTGTGAGTATTTATTGTCAAGTTTTGTACTGTCTAGGTATCCTCAGACATCAGAGGATGCCATTGCTGAGTCTTGTCCAGTATGCCGTGGAAATTGCAATTGCAAAGCATGCTTGCGCATAGATGTACCTGTGAAGGTCAGTTTCTCTCCTTGTGCGCAAATCTCCTGAGTTATATGTCAGTAAAGTTTTAGATTTATTGGTTATATTGCAGAACTTGATCCTGGATTTTAAAATTGAGGAGGGTGAAAAAGTTGAGCACTCCAAATATTTGATTCATACTTTGCTTCCATTCTTGAAAAGAATTAATGATGAGCAAGTTATTGAGATGGAGATGGAGGCTAGGAGACAAGGTACATTCTTTCTGTCTCTTTCACACAGGTGTTGGAACTCATTAGAGGATTAACTCTTGTTTCTCACCACCTTGTGTTTTGATTCTGAGGCAAGGAATAATTAGTCTAATAATTAAAAGAGCGTGGTTGTAGGTTTGTGTTCAGGTGGCTACATGTATATATATAGGGGGAGGGAGGGGGGTGCTGATTAGAAGATGAATTCACATGAATACAAAAATTGTTTTTTTACTGGGTGAAGAGAAGCATTCTGCAAATGACGCTGCCACACACACACACAGAGGCTTATAGCTATACTCTTTGCTTTTCAATAGTTTACAATCATTTGTGTAATTGAGTATTGAGCTAGTGGATGTTATTGCTGGTTCTTTGTTGGGGTTTGTTTATTTTGATATCTGAGATTAGAAGAGAAAACATGCAAAATTATCTTATTTCATGAAAGATGTGACCACTGCCATCTGAGTCCTACAACACAAAATATTAATGTGCTTTTACCCTTTTTTTAAATTTTCATTTTGGACATTCTTTGGGACAGGTTTAACTCTTTTGGAGCTAAAGACAAAAAAGTCAGATGTAAAAGCTGATGAGCGTGTGTATTGGTAGAGCCATTACCCGGAATATATTCTATATTACATTTATTCTGCATCCTGATTAATCATTTGATATTAACTTTGTTTATATATTTCTTTGTCAGCAACAACTGCAAAACTTCGATTTTTGATCTTCACAGAACCTGTCCTAGTTGTTCATATGACCTCTGCCTCAACTGTTGTCGGGAGATCCGAGATGGACGCTTGCAGGGAGGTGGGGAGGAAGTGATTATGGAATATGTCAGTCGGGGCCTACACTATTTGCATGGTGGAAAGGAAAAGGTGGAACTGCCTCCAGAAACTAGCCCTAAGTGTTCTGGAAGGTCAACATTTGAGTGGAAACCAAATGAAGATGGAAATATTCCTTGCCCTCCAAAGGACATGAATGGTTGTGGTGATGGTATTTTAGAATTGAGATGCATGTTTCCTGAAAATCACATCAGGGAGTTGGTAAAGAAAGCAGAAGAAATAGACGAAGCTTACAATCTTATGCGTTTAAGTGAAACTTTGGCAGAAAGGTGTTCATGTCTCAACTCTGTGGATGATGTTGGCTCAAGCAGCACTAAATCAAGGAAAGCAGCTTCTAGAGTTGCTTCTGATGATAACTATTTGTACTGTCCAAGGGCTGGAGATATCCAGCGTGATGATTTTAAGCATTTCCAGTCGCATTGGTTCAGGGGTGAGCCCGTAATTGTGAGTAATGTGCTTGAAACTACAAACGGTTTAAGCTGGGAACCATTGGTCATGTGGCGTGCTTGTCGTCAGATGAAACATATTAAGCATGATAGACTTTTGGATGTGAAGACCATTGACTGCTTGGATTGGTGTGAGGTTAGTTATTCTCTGGCTTTGAATTGCCTACTACTATTTATAATTATATTTCTAATTGCTCACTGCTGGCTGTAATGATGTTTTAAATATGTTAACTTTTTAAAGTTATAGTGTGATAATATTTGAGAAATATCTGTATTCTGTACAGGTTTTTTCAACAATTTAGGTGGATATTTTGATGGTAGAAATTTTATAGGGGGTTTGTTAATATGGCTTTGTGCAGTCTGAATGAGCACAAACATCTTTTTGGTCACTGGTCTAAATCATAAATTGTTTATTCTTTGTTGAGTATATATGTTGGACGAGAAAAAAGAATCTGTTCAGATAGTATAAAAATTATGAACACCAGTCTAACATGGTTGCAGAAAATTTGTTCTGGGTAACTACATGGAAGGTTTTCAACTTGTCTCAGTCTCAGCTCATATGAATTAAATGATATGTGTTTAATGTGAAACAACTCATGTATATAATTATGTACCCAAAAACATTCATGTATAAATAAGCAATAAATTTCTTTTTGTTGATTTGGAATGCTAACCAACTAAATATTAGGCAGGGATCTAGATTTGTTTCTTTAATAATAATTCTAGAGCAGAATTGCCATTCAGATCTTCCTAATCAGGTTTTGAATATTGTCAAATGAGCTTTTCTTTCTACATGAAGTGATTCAACTGAACTAATCACCATCTTCAACCAAAAAAAAAGAAAAGAACTAATCACCATCTTGGAAAGTTGAGCTCGAATGGGAAACCACTTAATGTAATGAGTTTGTAAGTGTGGTCAAACAAAGGAGTTGAGTGGGTTTTCTTTTTCGATTGCATGTTTATACGAGGGATTTTACACATGCAAAAACCTTGTTTCTGCATGTTGTCAGAATCACAAACCTCCCTTTAGATTGATGTTAAGGGGGGTGGTCATTACCACTGGTTTTTTCATCATCTCAATCCAGTCGTTTAAAGATATTTGATAATCTGATTAGCATATTCTGTATTGTGTTTATTTATCATTTTTATGTGCTTGTTAGTCTCTTATGATAATCTAACATCATTTTAATTTGTCAGAAGTTTTTATTTCTTAATGGATTGTTTAGGGGCATTGTTCGTAATTTCTTTCCACTTTTGTCCTCCCACTATAGTTATCACTCTCTTCAAAACTTGAACTGTTCTATGTTTATTGATGGTTTGATTTTGATAAGTTATATTAACTTGTGATGAAATGTAGGCGGATATCAATATACACCAATTTTTTACTGGATATTCAAAGGGCCGGTTTGATTGGGAAAATTGGCCTCAGATTCTGAAACTTAAGGATTGGCCGCCGTCTAATTTATTTGAGGAGCGCCTTCCTCGTCATGGTGCTGAGTTTATTTGTTGTTTGCCATTCAAGGAATATACCCATCCTCGCAGTGGTTGTCTGAACCTCGCTACCAAATTGCCTAAGGAGCCTAAGGATTATGTAAAGCCAGACATGGGGCCCAAGACATATATTGCCTACGGTTTTGCCCAGGAGCTGGGGCGTGGAGATTCTGTAACCAAGCTTCACTGTGATATGTCTGATGCGGTAATCTTTCTTTTTCTCTTGTTATATATATATTAAGGGGGGTTGTGTGTTTGTAGGGCTGCATGTGGTTTCTTTCAAAATGTAGTGGTCATTTAGGATGTGAGATGCATGGAATAAGCAATAACCAGATGAATTTATCTTGTGCATGCTGGTAGTGGTTGTGCTAATTACTGCCCATCTGACCTTTCTGGTTGGAGTCTTCACCTGAATATATATTGTAAATAAAGTCAATGCTCGGTCATTGTTTTGATTCAAACAAAAATTATAAACCGCTGAGACATATCAGAAAATTTAAAATAGTTAGTTGCAAGGCATTTTATATGTGTGACTGTATCCTTAAATGTCACTGACATGTGCAGAATGTGTTCGATATGTCATACTCATATGTTTGTCCTTTTGGTTTAGAATTACTGCATAATTGATGCAAGTAAGTGACAGAGGAGAATCATTTGAATTTGTTTCATTTATACTTCATGTCTTTACCACCCCCCCTCCTTTTCATATTCTAACTTTCAGCATATTTTGTCCTGACTAATTTGTTTCAGGTCAATGTTTTGACACATACTACTGAAGTGACCCTTACTCCTGAGCAACTTGCTACTATAGAAAAGTTGAAGAAAAAGCATATGGAGCAAGACCAAAGAGAATTTTTTGGGGATTGTCAGACTCAAGATGACTTTATGGATAGTGGTAATCCTGGCAGTGGATCGTGTTCCAGGGATGCAAATGATAAAGAATTTTGTCTTGAAGTTGGTAATAAAAAAAGTGGTACATTGGTTCAAGAGTTGGATAAATCAAATGTTGGGCATGATGGAAACTTTTCAAAGGGATCTGAGTCTGAAAAGAGTGTTTCAAAGGGATCCGAGTCTGAAAAGAGTGTAGAGGAAAAATTAGATCATGATGAAAGTGGTGAAAATAGTGAGCATTCAATAAATACTGGGAATAAGTTGGAAGGGTCAAATGAAGCAGAAGGTGGTGCTTTGTGGGACATTTTCCGGAGGCAGGATGTTCCTAAGCTGGAAGAATACCTCAGGAAGCACTCTAAGGAATTCAGGCACACACACTGTTGTCCATTGCAGCAGGTAAATTGCTTAGTAACAATTCTAAAGCTAGATAATTTTTATCTCTTGGAGATATTGCTGCAATAGTAATGGTTTAGGCCTATACATAATCAATATATTTGTTTTGAATTATCCATATTTCTGCATTCTTTTGGTTGGGGAAGGTTCATTGGTTGGTGCTCAAGGAAGTGAATTATTTTCTTTTTGTGCTTAGTATGTATTGATTTAGGCAAAATTTATTTGGGTTGGATTACTGCAGAAATGTATGAATAATTTGATATACGACTGAATATAAACTCAAGTCATTGATGGATTTCATGATGTGCACTTACGCACTTGTGTGCCACGACATCTTGGTGGCTTAGAGTTTTCAATATAATTTGATTTTTACTTAGGTATTTCAGACTTCCATATGAGGTCCGTTTTAGGGTCTCCTTATTCGGGTTTGTATGGCCTCAATAATAGGTCGTTTACCTGTGAAAGGAATTTTTTGCTTTCTATTGATTGTTTCCCTTCTTTTATGGTCATTATACATTGGCTTTTGGATCTTTCAGTGCACCTCCAGCCAGTT
The DNA here is from genome assembly GCF_000346465.2 of Prunus persica. Taxonomy (NCBI): domain Eukaryota; kingdom Viridiplantae; phylum Streptophyta; class Magnoliopsida; order Rosales; family Rosaceae; genus Prunus; species Prunus persica. Next base: position 1,655,561 of record NC_034013.1, on the reverse strand, counting down.
TTTCTTTTATGAAAGTTTCTTCTTATGGTCATTTATTGTCCCGACTTGTATACTATTATTTTCTTTTAATGAAAGTTTCTTCTTATGAAAATATAAGGTTAATTGGCTGACTCACCAAATTTGATGGGGCTATTTAATGGGATTCAGTAAAAGATGCGCTGGCAATTTGGTAGTGCGTGAAATCTTGCTTCCACTTGCAAAATTGTAGCCCATCAGATTTAGTGTTTCAGATAGGAAAGTTATTGACGTATTTATATGCATATATTTTTTGTTTTTATCTAATTTTTCATCATATAGTGTGGTTTTTTGGATGGTCTAGGTTATTCATCCCATACATGATCAGACCTTTTATCTGACTCTGGAGCATAAAAAGAAGCTCAAGGAAGAATATGGTTAGTTCATTAAATACTTATGAGTAATTGGATTCAAATTATATATCTTATGCTTTTGTGCGTTCTAATAGGAATTGAACCATGGACGTTTGTCCAAAACCTTGGGGATGCTGTCTTTATTCCTGCGGGTTGTCCGCATCAAGTAAGAAACTTGAAGGTAACTTGTTAAATGATATTCAGGTTTACTTTTGCATGTACTTGATGCTCTACCTTTTTGTTTTGTTTTGTTTTGTTTTTTCAAAGTTTATATCAGACCAGATCTGCTGGTATATGAAACTTTTCTTGCTCTGTTTGTGAAATATGAAATTCGTTTGTTTTGGTTTCCAGAGTCCAATGTATTTATTTATTTATTTTTTTCAGTCATGCATCAAAGTTGCAATGGACTTCGTTTCACCTGAAAATGTCAGCGAGTGCTTCCGCATGACAGAAGAGTTCCGAAAACTTCCACAAAATCATAGGGCTAAAGAGGACAAGTTAGAGGTATGTAGATTTCTTTATCTTTAAAATAGGATGTCAATGTTGTTATATCAGCATGTTCTGATAAATGTTAAATACATTAGATGGGTAACCTGACCAACTGATATATTGCTTATTCTAATGTCTTGAGTTGCTTGGGTCTTTTTCTTGATTTGGTGGGTTAGTATGATTGTTCGAACTTATGCCTAAAATGAGCTTCTTTTTCATTTTATATTTTTGTCATCATTTTGTTGAACGATTTTGTGTTAATTTAAGGTTTTGTTTGAATTCTATCTCCGTTTTAGTTGATACACACACACAAACACCACACACGCATACTGATGGGTTCTGCTTTGAGTATTATCTAGAGACCTAATTAGGTGATCATTTCAGTCCTGGATGGTACAGATATAGGCTTTTATGATTTGCACACAAGAATTGTATTATGTGAGACAAATTACAAGACTTATTCTTCTGCTCCTCTTGAAACAGGTCAAGAAAATGATTGTTCATGCTGTTAATGATTTGATGTCTTCAGATCCGAAAGCAAGGTTAGTCGATTAGTATACTACACATATGTGATGCCTTTGGATAAGAATGCTAGTCAGCATGTACTCAAAATTTAGCAGTGTTCTCTTAATATTTGGGCTTGAAGAGCCAATGCATGGTCGGAGGTGTGCTGGTGTCTCAAAGTCTATGGCAAAACCTGACAAGACTAGCCTTTCTTTATTATTATTATTTTTTCTCTTTTCTTTTCTTACTTTGCTAATATCCAGATTAATAAAGTTACTAATCATACTTCCATTATGCGTATAAGATTTAACATTTTGACAAATACTGTTTTGTTTGTTGATCTTCTGATCAACCATTTTGAGCAAATGATTTTGTTTCTTGATTTAACTGCATACAAACACGCACACATATTCCTACTCATCGATGAGCGTTAAATGCACACATGCAAGCACGCTCATAGACACAAACATAGTCACTCATTGATGAACAAAGAAATTTATTCTCAGTAAAGCAGAAATCCAACAGCCACTTATTAAAAAAAAAAGTACTTTGTTGAGATTTGAATATCAGTTTAAAAGGGTTCCTCCTGGTTTACCTGGTGAGTAGGAAATCAAAGTTTTCCTTGCGTGTGTGTTGTATTGTACTGCTTGCAAAATGTAGACTGAAATCAGCTGCACAATAGCAAATATCTTAAAACACAGGCTGAAGTTTAACTTGTGTCAGTGAATTCTCCTGGAGTGCTGTTACTGACGTTTTCACAAATGTAAGAAATCAATGTTTTCAATGGAATTTGAATGGAATGTAAGCTGCTAGTTGAGAAGGTCAGGAAAAAGTGTTTTTATACAGATATTAGGATGTAATTAGTTTATTCACTGTTGGAATACTATCTGCTGGAACATTGTTTAATTAAGTACTATTTTTATGTTTAATTTGTTTATTCTTGTGCACTTGAGAATATCCGTTGAGATGACTGGTTCTATATTTTTTGATTTCCAGGTCAAAGAAAACTGAAGACACAACGCATAAAAAACGCAAGCATTGAAGATGGTTGAACTGGGAAAGGTTCTTTTGAGCTGTGTAGGCTGCTGGATCATGCACAGTGATCTACGCCATAAGAACTATTGTCTACATTTTGCTACATATTAACCGATGATTGTGGCATTTTGTCCTCCATGCTCAAATTTTGTTCTTGTTGCTTGAGAGTTTTGGAGTTTCTACTGATTGGGTTATGTTTTACAGTCGTGTAATCTAAGTTATATAAGTAGTTTCTAATTGTATTATGTGAATCAATTGTGCCATTATTTTGTGTGTTGTAAAGTGTAGACACGATTGAAGCTCTAGTAACCGGTTTAGTTCATTGGTCATTCTTCTCTGTTTTTTTTTTCTTTCTATCAAGTACTCTGTTTCAAATTTCTTCTACCATTATGTGATGAACTTGCCAATGCAATTTGAAATTAGTAAAATATAATTAATAAATTGCAAGAATGATTTGGTGGTAAATTTTAGTGTTTTGATAAAGCCTAAGGCCACCTCCAGCGCAAGCCTAAACCCTACCACTGTGTGATGTCGTGCTGACATCAATGCTGACCCACCAACCCACAAAAACCAACTGTTACAAGCTACGTGTCTTCTCTTGGAGCCTTTGATTCAAAAATCTTATTCAATCCAAAAACTATCCAATCTTTTGCTTAAAAAAATTGAAAAAAAAAATATCAAAAGAATTTGTAAAAAAATCAAAAAATTATTAATTTTTTTTTCTATAAATACCTACCAATATTATTCACTTTCCACACAAAATTTTTTACTACAAAATTCTATTTGTGCAAAAATATAAATGACCTCTTCCATCGAAGCCGGAGGGTCGTGGACAAACGTTCGAAGAGGTCAAAATCTTGGCGACGAGGTAAAAAAAAAAAAATTCCATTTTATTCAATTTAATGTCATTTAAAAAAAATTATATTTTTGGCATTTTCAATTTCATTTTTTAATAGATTATTCAAGGCAAAACAAAAAAGAGGAAAACCATTACACATGGCTCCTCAAGTTAACAATGCTAGCAGTTGGTTTCAGTGATGCGTTTTGTATCGGAAATAATGGCACTATTACATCATCCGAAGTAAAATACTCCCCCACATCGTGATCCGGTTGAACCGCCTCCGCCAATGATTGAGTCGTCCTTATACTCGATTGTGTCAAACTATAAGGACCGAGAGTATTTCAATTGTATGATGAGTGAGTAGGTATTTCAATTGTATGATGAGTGAGATGCGAATTTTATAATAAATATGGACACATGACAACTGAAAATCTTATCTGAAAATTTAATTCGAAAATGTTATCTAAATTTTAGGTGAGAATTTTATAATAAATAGTGACATGTGGCAATTGAAAATCTTCTCTGAAAAACTTATCAAAATTAGTGATTTAAGTATAAAAATAAAAAATAAATTAACGTGAATTATTGCCTTTGCTCTTGCCTTTTGGGGTGAAAACAAAGCTGCTATTATTGACATAAATAATAACAAACTTTGCCTTACCTTTGCCTTGTCCTTGCGTTTCAGGGTGGAGGGGCCCTAACTAAATTGCATGCAAACAATCAAATATTAAGGCTTTCATACATATGAAAACGAAAGTTAGAATTTACGAAAAATTATGCAGAAACATAAAAAAAAAAAAACCCCCCCCCTGCTCTAGACATTAAAAACCCAAGTCACCTAATTTCCTAACTCAAGCTAAGAGCACAAAGCAATATTTAAAGAAACAAACTCCATTGGTAAAGGGTACATTGAACAAGGTTAATTCCAATATATATATATATATATTAGTATTCCATCCCAACAAAGACGCACCAAAACAAGGAAGTTGTGTTGTGTGTGTGCGCCACAGTCCAATATTCTGTGCTTCCCAAGTCCATTTAGCTAAGAAAATAATAACAAAGAGGTAGTGGTGGGAAGGGAAGGAGCCATTGGATTTTTGCACTTTTTTCCAGGCTTTATTTTTGTTGGGTATGAATAGAATGTGATTATTTTTAGAGGTCGAAAGGCAAAGACAAGGGCAGGGCGCGGGGTTCAGAAAGCAAAATGGGGACCAAATGGAATGGAAGCATCCACTTGTGACAATACCCAACATGCACCAAAAACAAAGCCAATGTGCTCCAAAGGAACCCCAAAGGCAATAATCATTCCCATAATAATGGGAATGAGAGGAGAGATCAAGAGGCTCCAAGACAAAGCCCCTAATCACCGGCGCCTTTCGTGGCCCCCTTCCTTTTGTTTTTGTGCCCAAACAAATAATCTTTTTTTTCTCTCTCTGTCCTCCTCCTATCCTATGCAATGCAACGTTTTGCCACACCCACACATGTTGCTCTCTACTCTGCCCTGATAACTCTTATCAATTCAATCTTATTATGATGAAGAGCAATTTTATCTGGGAGTTGTACACACGAGTTTATGGCAGATCAAGTTGGGGAGAGGCACTAACGGATCTAAGAATTTTTCAGTAAAGGTGCAATTTTTAAAGGCTAAAAGCTCAACAACAGGGGAAAAAAAAAAAGACAACTAAATATCCTTATAATTTAAACAATACTAATGTTATTCATAATTAATTGAAAAAAATAATATTATAATTAACCTACAATTGTTGCCAACGAGGTTTTGATATCATGAAAACGTCGCATTATAATTTTATTGCTAATACAAGACATATTTCTCTATGTAAACAACCAAGCTATCACAACTACTGATTCTTCATTTTGTTACGTAATTGTATGAACTATCCGGATTGTTTGGACTACCTAAATTATTCAAGAGAGGATGTGAACTACCTGGATTATTTGAAGGAGGATTTGAACTACCCAGATTATTTGAAGGAGGATTTAAACTCTTTCTCTTAAAGTACCATTTCATAACTGTATAATTAAAATAAAATAATTAAAGCAAACCTGCCAAACCATACTCGTGGAGACTGCTTCAAACCATATATGGATTCTCTCAATCTACATACTTTTCGACAATTTTTTTTAAAATGTTACACCCAGGTGGAAGATCAATGTAAACTTCTTCTGTCATGTCTTTATGCAAAAACACATTTTTCACATCAAATTGTTGTAGGGGCCATTCCAAATTTGCAGCTAAGGACAACAATATTGGAACCATGTTGATATTAGCTACTGGCGCGAAAGTCTTCTTGTAATCAATTCCTTATATCTGAGTGTACCCTTTTGCTACCAACCTCCCCTTAAACCGATCAACGGTACCATCTACCTTGTACTTCACGGTATAAGCCCATTACATCCCACAGGTTTCTTGCCAACTGGCAAATCAATTATCTCACAGGTAGCATTATTCTTCAAGGACTTCATCTCTGCGTTCATCGCTGTCTACCAACGAGGGTAAGCTAATGCTTCCTGCACACTGTTAGGAATAGATACAGTAGTAGATAATTGATATGTAAATGACTTATTTGATTTATACAACTGATGGGTAGACATATAATTATTCATAGGATATTTGACATTGCACTTTGGGTTGGCCTCATAAGTGGGTTTCTGGATACCTCTATTAATACGGTTCGGGAGTCGACTCCTAGGTGGTTCGTTGTTACGGGAATCAGTGAAAGAGGACGAATGGTTATGGTTAGAGGTGTCAAACAAGTTCAGTTGGTTCATTTTAATTCGTGCCTTTAAGGTATTCGTGCCGTGCTGGGCCGACCCATTTAATTTATTGCGACGTACCATGCTGGCCTATTTAGTAAATCATTGATCCCAACACCCAAGTCTATATTAAAACGGGTCGGGTCAAACTCGGGTTGTGTCCGTTCTCATGCTCGGGCCATACTTAGGCCCAAGCACCAGCCCATTTAATTTGAATTTTTTTTACTCGATTTTTTTCCAACTTATGTTAGTTGTTGTGGCACAAAAACTGTATTTTGGTATTTGATATATTCTCTTCAGTGAAATGGATTGGATGATATTTTCTCTTTCAAAAAAAAAAAAAAATTCAAATGTAAAGTACAATTGTACAAACCTTTGCTACTCATCAATTCAGAAACCTGCACACCAACAATGTAAAAGAGAACAAAAATCATTCGAAAGAAGGAGGCCTTAGAATGTAAGAAACTACCACTTGTTTCTTCAGCAACCAAACATATATGTCTCTAGGCATATTCAAATCCATCAAAACATGCATGCATTACATATAGTTTTTCCTTTAAATCGAACCTTCCAATATCTTTTAGTATCTAACTAGGCACAACTAGCAAATTTAACCTTCCAATCTCTTTCCCTCCAATCAAATCACATCATCTCCACTACTATATAAAGCACAAGCCATGCTATATTTCTATGCACACCAAAGTCTCATATCACAGCAAATAGGAAATATGTATTATATAGCATGGAGTTATCATAATATGTTTAACTTGGAGTTATGGGTGTTAAACATTTCCTAAATATAGTAATTAATAAAAGTTATGGGTTTTGAAATAACAAAAATAAAAAAAATAAAAAAATAAAAAAATAAAAAAGGTTAAGTTGGCCGAGCTTGAAGCAAGCTCGGGCCAAGCACGGCCCATGTTGGGCTATGGGCCAGCTCGGTCCATTGGACCTAATTTTTTGATCTCGGTACGACCCAAACTTTCATGTTGTGCTCACTAATATTCGTGCTTGTGCCATGTTGTACCCAATTTAAATGGATTGGGCTTTTGCCGTGCTGGGCTGACCCGTCTCGTTTGACACCTCTAGTTATGGGGAATTGAACCGTGCAGATTCCCTTCTGATGGCTAGCTCACCCTCACCCTCAGCCTCACCCTCATCCACACCCTATAGCAACATTTTACAGATTTGAATGGAATATATCGAAAAGAATTTAAATTCTCATTCCCTATCGTTGCTTGTATAAATAAAATAATTGAAGAAATAACTGTAGCCCAATGGGCTAAAGTGGTATTTTAGCCCTAAACCCTTAAATGATATGACAAAATTATATAGTTAAAGAGTATAGCTGTTGTGTATAGCCGTTCGGCTACTACCTTTAAATATTAGTATATTTGAATATTCTAAAAGTATAGCCGCGCAGCTATATGCTTTCAATATATTCAACACGAACACTAAGCTTGCACTTGCAGTCACAGCCATTTCGCCTCTCTATCAACTCAACCTTCGATTTGTTTCCCTCGGTTTCGGTTGCTTCGTCCTCCAGGTTCGGTACCAAAAAATGAGTCAATCCGCCTAAGCCGGTTTTTCAAACACAGCGATTGACTGAAAGTCTGAAATCCAAAATTGAAATTTTTTGTTGCAAATTTGAGCTTGAGATTGAAATTGGGAAGCACAAGTCAGTTCCATAGAAGAAGAGATCTCATGCCTCTAATTCCATTCCTCTCCATGCTTCTTGCCTTATTCTCTTTTCTCTTGGCTCTCTCCCAAACGACATGTTCACCTCACCACACGAACGACAACAATGACAATTCCTCCTCTCTGCCAACTCCGCATGAAACTTGATTAATCTTTATGCATTCAATGTTCATCCATTGATGGTTCTTCTTGGTTGGACTGCTTTTCATGCTTTGGATATTGCATTTCTGTTATAGATTTTGACATTTGATCATGCCCTCTTGTTTGCTGAGGGAAAGAAAAAAAAAAAAGATTTGTCTCCTCCTCCTCTTGCACATAGGAACACAAAACCAACCCACCAAAGAACAGAAAAAAAAAATATTTGAAATATTACACCACCAGAACAAAATAGGAGATCAATGGTTGAGTGATAGTTTGATTGTTTATATTGAGAGAGATATTTTTGCTTGAATTGAAAATGAAGCTATAATGCTACGTTTTCAAAATATGAAACCTTGTCGTGGAAAATTGTGAATGAAAGTACTATGATTTCATTTTCAATATTTATTTCCATCCTAAATTTTCATTGGAACTTTTACAATAAGACCCCTTGTGATAAGATTCCTGGCTCCGCCACTACTAAAGGGTGTCTCTCAAAAAAAATTATTTGAGGAATCCCTCAATGTAAGTGGATTGCACGTATATATATATGGATATTTGAGAATTGATAGCTAATCAACAAAGATGTTGTAACCTCCTTAAGTTCGATGAAGGGAAATATAGGATTGGAAGTAACTAGAGGCTTTTTGTAATTTGGAATTTGCATAGGAATTAACAAAACCATCAAACCGAATAGAGAAAAAAAAAATTACATATCGAAGTGCCCAATTGAGAGATGAGAGAAAGAAATCAAAACTCCAGATATACATCAAATGAATAGCGAATGTCTAAATAAAATAAATATATGAGATAAATCAAACATCATGGATATATATAGTCTTAAATAAAGAGAACCATAGAATGAGAGAAAAGATTCTCAAACCTTTTTATTTTCGTCCATACACGAGGGGTATACGAGCTCCAAACCTCTTTTAATATTGGAAAAAGAAGTACTACTGGACGAAAGCTAGTTGGTGAAAGATGATCAAACCTTAAACAAAAGAAAGGTCTGAGATGTTTCCAAGAGTGAATATAGGTCCCATATCTAATGATATAAGGGTCGAAAGTAGAGAGAATTAGAAATGGAAGAGAGGGAATTGCTCTATTGGGACTTCTAGGGATAGAGGTTGAGTTAGGACATGGAACATATATGGGGAGGATGAAAGAGGAAGGTGAAGAGGGAAGAGACAATGAAAAGAGGAAAAAAGAAAAAAGAAGACAAGCAGCCCCGGGATGATTTCGACAGACCCTCAAACCATCTCGAGGTACAACTGTTGGAGGAGGGGTAGAGGGAGAGAAATATAGAGAAATGTTACATTCTCTTCGACATACTTTTAAATTTATTTATGCAAGTTCTTTCCTTGTTTGGATTTGAATAATTGAAAGTTACACCCACAATGAAATCTAGGGAGAAATCATTTACTTATATAATTTATTTTTTTGGGGTAAATAATTTAAAAAACAATTGTCAAACATCTAATCAAGAGATTCATATATAATTTTGACTGTCTAAAAAGAAAAGAAAAAGTTACTCTTTAAATACATACAATGCAAAATTGACCATCGCCCTCGCCCCTTACAACTTGTGTGTCTATAGAAACATCAAAATCAAGAATAGTAAAGATCATAAAACGTAAAGCAATTCAACTAATACAAGTTACAACTCAAAAGATTTGAATAGAGCTCTATTCTTTTTTCTTCAAATTCAAATATGCTTTGGGTAAAAGGCAATTATGGATCCCATTCCGATTTGTGTTTTCGAAATTACAATTCGGCGCTACCCATTAGATCTCACCAAGTCTTCTTTGGCCCCACTAACGTCAAGTCAGGTGGACCTTCCTGCAAATCTCCTTAAGATATCCTGATCGTGTAAGTGTCATTTGGGTCCACTGTTTTCTGGGTCCCAGATGTCGTGGACGGTCAAGATGGAGTTTGGATGCGTTCAAAAACAGGAGAGGAGCCTCTCAAAAAGTTTTCTTTTTTCGTTTTGGGTTATGTCCCTGTTTTTCTTCCTCTCTACTGTATCTCTGAAAAGCATCCATTCCTCTGTATTAAATGCCACAGCCCCTATATTCTCTCCTTCACTCCCCCAACCCCATTTCTACTCTCTCTCTCTCTCTCTCTCTCTAAAAATCAATACCTTCACACTCCAGGTGATGATGAGTCATATCATATGTATACACAAATCACAAAATGTATGAGTGGTTTCTTTGGGGGTGTTTGTTGCTTAATTTATTGAAGTAGTTGCAGTTGGAAGAAGAAGTGATGAGCTTTGGAAGATTCATTGGCACTTGAAAAATTGAAGGTAAGCAAAAGTTCATATATATGCTTGCTTCACCAACCACCACCAACCAAAATGCACTATTTTTTCTCCAATTCTCTGTTGGTCCTTTCCTTTTTCTCTTGGGTTTTCCAAGTTTGTGTTTCAGCTTTTAAGTGATTTCATAATAATAATCCAGAATGATGAACATTGAAGCATTTGTGTTCAAAATGAGTGGGATTTTTATTTTGTGATTTTTTCTGATCTCTTTGTAAAAGCAGGGATCGATCTCAGGCTTTTGAATGCTTTTTGTGAGATGTGACATTAAAGAAAAAAAAAAAAACCCCTTCTTCATCTTTTGAGATTTGATTGTCAGTCCAAAAAGCACTCATTATAATCAGTCTCTTCAGTTTTACTTGCAAAGATCTTTTCCTTTAAAGTTCACTAAAAGGCTGTTTATCCACAAAGAAAAACATAGTTTCATTTGAAAGTCACTCATGAGTAGAAACGTAACGTACCAGTTGAACCACCAGTCCCAAAAAAAAAAAAAAAAAAAAAAAACTTTCTTCCCCTTTCCCAGATTTTAGGCCACTTTTAAAAAAAATTGAAAAAATGTTTCCATTAAGAGGAGCAAAGGAAAAGAAATAAACTTGTCAGATTGCTTGACTTCTAAACGTGTCATAGGTGCATTAGCTTGGTAGATTTGGACTCAATAATGTTTTGCACATGCCTACCACACTGGGTTTTATATATAAATATATGTTATGGTCTCTCTAAGCAGCTCGTGCTTAAGCGAGCTTAGTGTGTGTGTTAAATCTTAAATAACTAATTAAATATGCACATACATACATAATACACATGTTAGTGAAGTGATCTAAAGACTCTAGGCAATAATAAAAGTTGACACTCGAAACTGGGTATTGGCCTTTCAAAGTCATATTGAGTCCCAGTATAAATTCAATAATGCCTATCTACCAATGTTGTTTTAAATCTAATTGAGGGAGTCAGAGATTGAAATTTGGATGTACCCTAGCCAACTCGCCTAACCCACTTATGCATCTATCTAGTAATGCTTAATTTTTATTTTATTTTTATAACGGGTATAATTTAGTGGATTCTAATACATTTTGTTCTTGATTGGGAATGATTGATATGTATAGAGCGTGGTGCCTCAGCTTTTATTGCTTGAGCATACTTCGGAATCACTGTTTGGTATTTTCAATAACAAAAAGATCAAAAAGGGATTAGCAAGGATGAGGAGAGGGCTTGCTTGTTGCACCCGGGACAGAGAGATTAGCATCGACTTTGATGAGCAAGAGAGTAAGTTTTTAAAATATTTTAGTATTCAATATTTTATGGGAGTAGTTATTCTCCATTATTGTTATTATGATTATTCAATTGTGCCGTGATTTAAGATATATAGTCACTTTAGTAGGCAGTATATGACAAACAAATTGTGCAATTTTGGAAATTTTTAGGCTTTTATGTACCTACTTCCTACCACATGGGTGCAGGCTGTATATTTTGTTTTTTTAGTTTTTATTTTGGCGAATTGAAAAGCTGGGTTTTGCATAAGGGCCCGGGAATGAGTGACCCCAACCAGTTGTGTACCGCATTTATATTTCTGAGTAGCAAAATTTATGGTACCATTGGTAGACTTTAATGTTCTTGTCTCCTGGAAGTGAAGACCAAATGCATTTTCACTATTCATTTTTGTTTTTTTTTCTGCACACTATTCATGTACTTTTAGTTTATTTCTTTGGTATTCTTTGATCGTGAATTTTTGAAAGAGTAATATAAATGCGGTCTTCCTAGTATTTTTTTTTTTTTAATTGTCGCATTTCTCTTTGCATTTCCAGCAGAGGAACCAAACAATATATATATATATATATTTTCTTAGGGACAAAAGTAAGGTTTTACCTTGTAAAAAATTGATATCCATATGCTGCCCAAAAGAAGATATCAACATGTCATTCTCATGTTTTGAAATCTATTTGAATCTTGAAATTTGAAGGCCAGTAGGTAATGATAGTTAATGTTAGGATCATGTCAAGTGAAGGTAGCTATAAAAAATTAAAGATGAGATATCAATGTCTGTATTTTCATGGCAAAAGGTACTGTAAGTGGGCCTGCTTATGGGTTTACGTATTTTCTTACATGCAAACTACATGGGGCTCTTTGCCCCATACTTTGAACCTTTTGGCTTTGTTTTAGCATGGAAAGAATCTTCTTTCTTTGTTTCTTTTTATCTTTCTTTTTTGTGTGTTCAAAATAAAATAGAGATATCATAACTGAAGTGACTGTGATTTGTCAATAGGACCCCAAAATTTCATGACTATAATTATTTGATTGAAATGGGTGGACCCAGCAATATATGGTAGTGTCCACTGAATGAGACAATGACTTAAGTAAGTGGGACACACAAAAGTCGTTGTCTTTGTATGCATGACTTTTCATCTGAAAAGTTTAATGCAATATTTGGTAGGGATTTTATTTCCTCCGTTGATCAATGATCTCCTTCCAGGTTTTATATGTATTCTTTCATTGTGTTTTCATTATGAAAACCATCGCAGGTTAGAATCTCAACCACCACCACACTATGGTTAAGAGAAACGTACTGATAGATAAATTATAATTACCATCTTAAGCAGGCCATGTTTTCTTTAACCTGGCTGTTCAGAAAAGAATATTTTCAAGCCAAAGAACACCTATCAGTCTATTTTGGATGGTTCTGGGAAGGTTCCTTGCTGCTTTGCTCCAATTTGTATGAGTTGGGAAGTTTCTACTTTGAATTAGAATCTTTGTTCTTATTAAAATTTGAACAGTGATCAAAGGTAGATTTCTTTGCCATCTCTTCCAAAATTGTACCTAATTCCTGTGGTGGATTCACTAAGGGGCAAAAGGGGTCAAGTGACCCCACAAATTTAATTATCTTTCCATACATTTTAGTTGTTTGGCCTTTGATTTTTTGGTTTTGTTACTTAAAGAGTTGGGGGAAGTTGTTTGACAAAATGCCTTGAAGTGGCAACCGAATTTCCTAAAGAGTAATCAATGGATGAATGATAGGCCACTGCAGTTAACCTGCATGAGGACTGAGAGCTTCTTAATCTCGCCTCCATGAGGAAAAATTCCTGGATCCACTACTCTCTCTGATGGGAAGTAACTCAACAATAGGCTACCAGACTGGACAGACAAATAGTTTCTAAGGAATTATTACTGAATAGGCTTGGGATCTGGATATTTTTGCACGCCCATTTAAACATACCGAAGGAACATTTAAGGAATGGTTTCTGAATTATGGTTTCAAACAGGGGAAAAAAAAGAGTTGTATCTGGATAGAAGTTTACCTGACATGATTCGTCCTATCTGTCTGCTGCTTAGAACATTACATTGCACAAAAGATTTGAGGATTAGTTAGAGACAATTCCTATTTTAAAAAGAACAAGAAGTCATCATGCTTCCATTTTTCTTATGGAACCTGCATTATCATAGCTTATGTAGTGACTAAACTCATATCATAGCTTCTTCGTTACCAAACTTGTAGCTGACATTTTGCTTCTTTTTTTCTGCTCAAAAGCTATGTTTTAGTTGTACCAAGAAAAAAATTCAAGCATATTACTCCAATTTCATGTGTCTTTTTATCCTCTTCTACTGCTTAGTTGCACGTCTCTGATGAGATGAAACTTGAACCTTTCAGGGATAATGACATACAATGGACTTGAAAATTGCATTCTCAACGGCCAATCTCTCGAAAATGAAAGCACAACAAGCAGAGGAGATGGGTTTGCAACTGACTCACTGGATGATGATGCTTCAACCTGTTCTTCAGGGAAAGATGCTTTTGGATCATTCTCTTCAAAATGGTTGACAGTGAACAGAGATGAACAAAGACTGGATGAATGGGAGCCCTTAGACAGCCCCAACCATTTCTATGTCAAAGAAAAACCATCTTACGTTCTTCAGAATTCAGACGTGGAGGAAATGAAAGAAAAATTTTCAAAGCTGTTATTAGGTGAAGATGTCACAGGAGGATACAAGGGCCTCAGCACAGCAGTAGCACTGTCAAATGCCATCACAAATCTAGCAGGTTTGCTTTATATTTGCTTCTCTCACCTGCGGAAAAAGGGATCTTCGTAACCTTTATATGTTTTCCCATGATTTTGTACTGGTGTAGAAAGAAAATGGTAGAATACTCAATAGGACATATTACGATACAATATTGTCTATTCATGTGGCTCATGAGATTGACATTCATTAAGAACAACCAACATACTCATCAAAATTATTGGCATAAATTGTCTTCATAATTGATACAGAATGTTTTCATCACATTGATATGGGCATAAAATTGCACTTGCAGCAACAGTTTTTGGAGAGCTGTGGAAACTGGAACCACTACCTGAAGAGAGAAAAGGCAAATGGCGAAGAGAAATGGACTGGTTGCTCTCCCCTACGAACTATATGGTTGAGCTGGTTCCTGCTAAGCAAAATGGTGCAAATGGTCGGATGTTAGAGGTACCTTTCAGTTCAGTTGTGTTTATATTGAGTCGTCACATGTAATACAGGATGATGAGATTTGTGACTGATTCTTATTTCTGCAGATTATGACCCCAAAAGCCCGTGGAGACATACACATGAATCTTCCAGCTCTTCAGAAGTTGGACTCCATGCTTATTGTAGGTGGTCTCTTCAATGCCAACAATATCCATGGAATGGAACTTCTATTTTTTTAATGTTTTTTTTTTTTAGCACTTTAACTATTAACTTGTGTTCCCCTTATTAATCTTCAATTTTTCAGGAGACACTTGAGTCAATGGTCAATACTGAGTTTTGGTATGCAGAAGGTGGTAGCCGGGCAGAAGGAAGGAACAAAGTTTCACGTCAGAGCAAGAGATGGTGGCTTCCAGCACCCCAAGTACAAGCTACTGGGCTGTCTGATACAGCAAAACAGAAATTGCTCAATCAGGGTAGGGTGGTTCATCAAGTATTCAAGGCTGCCAGATCCATCAATGAAAGTGTTCTGCTTGAAATGCCTGTGCCAACTGTTGTCAGGGATGCACTTCCGAAGGTAATGAAGCTTTTTTTTTCTACGAGAGCATTCTTAATTACTTACAACATATCAAATTTTTTAATTTGGGAAAATCAAAAGCTAATCCGAGTAAAAATCATCATGTGCTTGATAATTATACATATTATGCTCTTCTGATCATTGTGATGATCAATGCAGTATGGGCTGGTTTTAGTTTAACTCATACATATGAAGACATTGAGTCAACATATTGCTAAGCTTTGGTGCAGAGTAGTTCCCATCTCAACTTCTAAAACAAACTCTATATTGTTCTTTTCCTATAAAGGATGGTGATTAAACAGTAGATTAACTAGCAGGATGAACTAACCTTGTAGCTTGTTCCACAAAGTAACTTTAAAGGAAAAAGAAGCAGATTCTTCCTTTTTGACTGAGTAGACCTTGTTGAGTTGGTCATAATTATATTTCTTTTCATGTATTAAGTCTGGAAAAGCAAGCCTTGGTGAGGAACTATACAAGGTCTTAACTGCAGAAACAAACTCAGCTGAGGAAATGGTCAATTCACTTAACCTAAAATCTGAACACAATGCCCTTGAGGTCATTAACAGGCTGGAAGCTGCTGTATTTTCTTGGAAAGAAAGAATTACAGAACAAGTTAGCGGTAAATCTCCTGTTCGAACATCTTGGTCCTTCATTAAGGACCCGTTGTCCGAGATTGATAAGGTGGAGTCACTATTGGACCGAGCAGAAGTACTTTTACAACAGCTGAAAACCAGATATCCCAACCTTCCCCAAACTTTTCTTGATGTTACAAAAATCCAATATGGCAAGGTAAGCTTCATAACTATCCATTTGATAAAAGCTTCACTATTTGATTGGAAAATCAACATTGATCATCATGTTGCATTATCATAAACTTGCAGAAGCATGATAAATTTTGGTCACCTTCCTAATTTCTACAGGATGTTGGGCATTCAATTATGGAAGCATATTCTCGAGTACTTGGAAACTTGGCTTTCAGCATACTGTCTAGAGTAGGAGATGTTTTGCAAGAAGATGCTTTGAACAATCCCAATTCATTTACAGCATCAAGTTACTTTCCATGGATTAATATCAGCCATAACTCTTCAATGGCTGGCCAAAACATTAGATACTCATTCATTGATGGGAACAAGGGGGATCGCCGACATTCTGATTCGACTTTGGGTAGTATCGACTTAGAATTTTCATACAGTGTGGCTAAAGACAGCCCTGTGACGGCAACACCAAGTCGAGCACGTGTATGGTGCATTGGTAGAGAGGCTTGTGTGAGTGTTTCCCCTACAAACTCCCCTTGATGAGAAAAGTATGGTCTGAAGCAACTCTTATTGTAAATGATTATCATATATGCTTAATGGATTACCAATCCATTTTAGGTCGACTCTTTGAATAGTATACCCATAGCATTGCTTCTATGCATGCATTTTGCTAGCAAGAAGATGGAGAAATAATATTTCAGAGTAAATAAAGAGTTGTTCATGTGATAAATTAATTGATCAAGGTTCAGAATTATTCTTACTGATGTTTTGTTGTGGCAAAGTATCACCCCACCAAGTGCCTTCGCAAAAATAATACTTCATTGGATGAACAGGGCACGGTGTATTTGCAATTTTAAAGGTTGTTTTAATTCTGCCAATTTTAAAAGATTGGAACCAAACTGTTACAGGCCCCAAAAGCCATAGAGATGCAAAGTGTAATTGAGCCACAAAAATGCATTGGATACAATCAAAGGCCCATTAAAACTTAGGGGTGCATCTGTGAAAGTTGCTACTGTTTATAATTATTATTTTCGAATTCGGTGAAAAAAGTGAAGAGCACATCCACTCTAGCCAACTTAGTTAAGTTTATATCTGCAAGTTACTACTGTTTATAAGGTACCATTACTGATCCAAATTGGAGGTTGCCAGTGATTTTTTTTGGTCACCATGGCGGCTGCGGCTTCTTGATTTTTTTTTTTTTTCCTTTTCTTAGTTGAAGTTTAAAATGATTTTTATTTATAGTTTTAAAGAAGAAAGAAGGTTAGCTTTGGGTTGGGTGTTATGAGAAACAAGGGTTTGCAGAGACCACCATTGAATATTAATTTGTAAACAGAACCCAGCCCAAAGCAAACATAAAAACAAAAACAATATTAAGCCCAAAAATATAGTGTCATCTCATAATGGATTATTCAACAAGAGCAACCCCACAATAATGTTATTGGTTATTCCAGTAGAGAGAGAGAGAGAGAGAGAGAGAGAGAGATTTCTAGTCTGCCTCCTTCCAAATATCCATTAAACCCTAAACCTAGTAGGAGTTTTCTGGTTTCCATTATTCATTCACTTCTGTCCCATGGTCATGGCCTCAGCCACCTTCTTGAAAGCAGGCCTAGAAGAAATGTCCTCCCACCAAGCCTTAACATGGGAGCGCTCATTGACCAACGAAGCCCATGGAGTCTTCATGAAATAATGAGTGTAGGGAAGGTGGTTTAGGTCAGCAAGGCTATAGAAATCACCAGCCAAGTACTTGGTGCTGCTCAGCTTAGCCTCGTACACGTCCAGCACTTTCGCAAGCTTCTCGAGGTTGGCGTCGATGACCGCTTGATCTGGTGTCATGCCGTATATTGGCGCCACCAAATGTTGGAAGACAATGGCAGAGATTGCAGGGTTGAAGTTCTGAGACTCCGCTTCTGTCCAGACCTTCACTAATGCAGCCTCTTTCAGGTTGTTGTGCCTAATCAGATCGGCACCAGTGTCCTTGAATTTCTCAGCCACATATGCTGTGATAGCTCTAGACTCTGCCATTCAATAAAACAATTTGTTCCACAAATGAATGAGTACGGAAAGAAACTAAAAGCTTCAATATATGCGCACACAAAAAAGTCAGATGGTTAAGGACACTGTTTCCCGTTCTTCAGAAGAATACGATTCTTGTTCCTACAAATCACAGTTTAACACATTTGCAAAAATAATTTAACAAAAACACAAAATGTTTTACATACATGTCAAACTGTGATTGATAGTGAAAATAGGAGTTCCAACTTCTAAGAAAGGACGCAAATATTTTTGTTATTACAATCATTGCGTTATGTTGGTATTCAAATTCGTAACCCATAAGCAAAAGTCATAAAGTAATCATGGGTATATGATTATGAATACATATAGACTAGGGTTCACTCAGAATGTTCTCCAAAAAATATTTTAAAAAAGGTTCCTCAAAAAATTGAATCAAGATAGGAAGGGGTTCGGAGAAGATTGGATGCCAGACAAACATTTATATTAGCTTTTGTTTTTCCGTTTGATTGTTTTCCCCACTCCTCCAATCGTACAGTTTTTTATTGATTTGCCGTTACAGATTCCATGATCTTTAGTTTGTGAAACGGCTTATTCATTAAAAAATTTAAAAACTGCTGGACGTAGATGAATATTGCCGAATGAGTCATGCGTATTGAGATACCTATAATTTCAATCAAATTCAAGAGTGCAATTCACAGAGGGTGCATGCAATAGCGGAACTAGAAATTTTATTTTATTTTTGAGTGGTATGGGAGTTCTATATAAACAATGAGATTTTTTTTTTTTTTTATTTATAATAATGCTAATTGATATAGTGAGAACCAAGTGGGAATCAGAAACTAAAACTGTGAAAAGCATAAACACAAACAAAAGTACAATTTGTTGGAGTAGCACATCCAAAAAGAGAACTGGATACAGAAAACAATGGTTCCCACCACAGTAGTGGTGGATTCCCCACCCGGGAGAGAGAGAGAGAGAAATAGAATACAGAAAAAGAGAGAGACAGAGACAGAGAAAGAGAGAACTGGAAAAAGAACAGAATGAATAAGTGATTGACCCAAAAAAAAAGAAGAGAAGAAGTGAAGGAAAAGCTAATAAAAAAACAACGAAACAATACAAAATGGAGAGAAATGACTGTGAGTTGTTTTTTTATAACACCAAACAAACAATACAATAGGCACTCACGTGACCTCCAAACCAAAAAGTAATAAAAAAACTTATATTAATATATATGTGCAGCCATTATGTGACTTTGTGAGCTTCTAGCTTAAAAAATGGTGGGCTAGTATTCGTGGGAATAGGAAAGACCTTATAAAATTTGCACCAAATTAATATTTGATCAGATCTTGTACTAGGCTAAAGCCCAATCTAGTCTACATGTAGTTCCGCCTTTGGGTGCATGGTTTGAAAACAAAACAAAACAAAATAAAATCACGAAGATCGGTGCATAAATCCAGATCTCCAGGAGAAAGGGAACGAAAGGGAGGATCTAGAGCAATATTATCAATTATAAATACTGTTCTATATATAATAAATTGAAGAATAATTACCAAAAAGAGTAAGATCACCATCTTCTAGCACTGGAATCTGTCCAAAGGGCTGCAAACGAAATCAAATCAGAAATAACAAAAAGGCAAAAAGAATGACTTGTGCGATTAATTGAATTGAAACATCCCCAAAAAAGAAGAAGAAATAATTACATTTTTGGCGAGGAAAGCAGGCTGCTTGTGTTCTCCAGCAGGAAGGTTGACAGGGACGAGCTCGAAATCCAAGCTTTTTTCATGGAAAATGGTTAAGACACGACCGGTGCATGTTGAGAGGGGAAGGCCATGAAGCTTGAGTGCCATTTGTTGTTTTGTGTGTGATTGTTGAGGAGAATATCAAAGTGGAGGTGGAGATGGAGAGGGTCTTGATTCTTTATTTATTTATACCGATTACTGAGGGGCTTCTCTTGTGCTTGGTACGTGTTAGGTAGTATTTGATGTAGATTTCCTTCCAAGAAATCTCTACAATTTCCCGATTTCTGACATTCCTTCGCAATTAGGAAAGAAAGTAATTAAATCAAAATAACATTTCGTATCGCAATTAGTATAGAAAGAATTTACACACACATACATATATATAGAGTCCATTTCTATTGAGGAATTCCTTAAATAATGATTATTTGAGGGACGCCCTTTAGGGTCCCCTACGATTTTTTTTTTTCAACGATCAAACCATCTATTTTTTAAGTTTACATTCATAGATCATTCTTACAAAAATTTAGACAAATCTGAAACCGTTTCAATATCCAATTGTATCCTACAAAATCAATGAACACGGTACTTTAAGAAAGTACTAAAATTTCAATAACTCAATTGAGTGGTCAAATGATGTCGGATTTAAGTGATTTTTTTGTAGAGATAATCTTTGAATGAGTATCTAAAACATAGATAGTTTGGATTAGTGAAATACAATGTGGAGTGGGCCATTCAAAGGTGTCCCTCAAATAAGCTAATTTAAGAGATCCCTCAATGAAAGCTGTGTGTGTATATATATAAATTTCATATCTGATTAGCATATCAAGTTTTATTTTTTCGACAAGGGTCAGTTTGTTATACAGGTTTTAAAAAAGTTATAAATATATATATATATATATTTTTGTTGTGAGAAAATTACCAGTTTAAGCGTTTGGTAAATTGTATTTTAAAAATTTTTTTGGTAAATTTTTTTATAAAAGTGATGTCACTGTGTATAATCACTAAAATGTACATGATGTTAAAAATGTTACGTCCTAATCAGATTCAGAAAGAAAATATATTGATTTGGGTTTATACTTTTCTCTTAACCTTTGATTTGCCAAATGCAGCAAAAAAAAAAAAGAAAAGAAAAGAAAAGAAAAGAAAGAAAGATCAACTAAAAAAAAATGCTTTATTAGTTCTTTAGAACCAATCCATTGTAGAGTACACTACGAATTTTATTTCAATCATAAGAATCGTCTATTTTTCAAGTATTCATTAATAGATTTCCTTCCAATAAATCTCCATGATTACAAGATTTCCAAGATTCCTTCGCAATTAGTAAAGAAAGTAATTAAATCAAAATAACATTTCTTATTGCAATTACTATAGGAAGTATTTATATAAAAAGAAAAAATAAATAAAAGTTCATATCTAATTAGTACATAAAGTTTTTTTTTTCTTCAACAAGGGTCTGTTTGTATTGATGTAGTTTTTTTTAGTACAAGCAATAGTCTATATTATTGTTGTAGCAAAGAAACTAATTATATATTTTTTTAAAAGCAAGAAAACCTATCCTGCCGACGAACGTTTGTCGGCAAAGATATATGCCGTCAACGTTTCGCCAGGATATATATGTGCCGACGGAATTTCGTCGGGAGAGATTAAAAAAAAAAGAAATTTAAACTTAGTATCTTTAAGTCAATAATTTTTTTTAGTAATTAAATAATATCTTAGTCTTATTTAATTACTTTCATTAGTTATTATGTTTTATTTATTATTTTAGTGAATAATTAGTATTAAATATTTTGGTTAAGTTCATAAATTATATTACTTGATAAGTAGTAATTAATTTTTAAAAATTTTTAAATTTAAAAAAAAATTTAGGATTAATTTCAGTTTGGTACCGTGAAGTGAACTCTAAGGCATGTTGTTCCATGTTTCAATTTAACAATGAGGTACCTCCACATTTAAAAATTGTTGCAACTGGTTTTACCGTTAAGTGATGACATGTCATATATGGGGTCCATATTTTTGCTTATGTGTAATAAAATATTATTTAAAAATTTAAAAATTTAAAAATAAAATCTCTCTCCCTCCTCTCTCTCAAGCAGCCCAAATTCAACCCTAATTGAAAAAATATATATTTCTTGGGGCTCTTTAGATGGTCCTTGGACTTTGGGGCTCTTGAGCCCTGTTGATTTAATTAATATTTCTTTTTAGTAACCGTTGTATGAGGAGGTATCAGACCTCTATATATTGACAAAATCAGAAGATATACAGTTTGGAATAGCATTGTCATCTATTCAAGTTAGTATTCTGTAATTTTTTATTTATAAAAAAATTGGTATAGTGGTTTTTTCTATTTTTTTTTTAAATAGTACAGCCGGTCGGCTGTACTTGGATTTTGATTTTTTTATAAAAAATAGTACAGCCGTACGGCTATACTACGTTTTTTGAAAAAAAAGGGGTATAGCAGCACACGTGGCACCCTAGGCTGGGGCTTTTTTGTTTAAAATAGTATAGCCGCACGGCTAGACTTGGTTTTTTTTTTTAGCCGGTCGGCTATACTCTGAAACTATTCTATCTAAAGAGTATAGCGGGACGGCTGTCTCTTGCCAATTGTGCAAATTCCCCTAAAAATAGAAACAAAAAGAAGGGAACTACAACATAAAATTCCAGAAAATCGCGAACACCATTGATTGAATTGATGGGTTTCACAAGATTTGGGCGGCCAAAAGGAGCGCAAGGGCAGTCGAGCCCCAACCTGTACGTGGCCAACTGTGGGCCAGCGGTGGGACTCTCCTATGACACCATTGTTTCGGTGTTTAGGGCCTTCGGTGAAATCAAAGGAGTCTATGCGGCTGATGAGAGCGGTGCTCGTGTTGTTGTGTGTTTTGCTGAAGAGGGCTGTGCCCAGAATGCCTTCAATGCACTGAATGGACGGCCTTGCGCTGAGCTTGGAGGGCGTTCCTTGCACATTCGCTATTCTGTGCTTCAACCCACTTCACAATCACAGGTACTTTCTCTTTGTGTTGGACTTTTGGTCTTGAACTTCATTGTTCTAGCGAAAGTTCGTTTCTTGGGTAGTAGGAATGAATAGTTGGAACTTTTTGATTCTGTTGAAGAAATTAGATACTGAGTATTGATTATTGGTTTGACTGGTGAAAATGATTCAGGTTGAGGACTTTTTAAGTTGTTTGAGAGGAAAAAAGAAAACCTGATCTAGCTGAATTTTTTATTCGTTTATTCTTTTGTAGCATAGTTGAGAAGAGCTGTGCTTGTAAAGGCAAATGCCATGACTTGCTTTCATCTTCTAATTCTCACTTTAGGAAATATTGTGGTTAAATATGGTTGATTAATGATTTGATATCACTACATTGTTTCCTATGTCTTGTGCAGATTAACTTGGTTCCTGGGTGATTCATATTTTCCTTGAAATGAGGTTTTGATGTTATTTGCAAATGTGGGATGTCAGAATTCCCACTTTTAAAAAACATGAAAAATTATTTATTTCAATCCCTTGTTTGTTCTATTATAACAATGCAAATTATTGTTCAGTTGCAGTGCATGGCTGCACGTCTTGCTTAATTTTTTTTGTTTTCTTCTTGAGTTCGAGAGTATGTATATCATTCTTCAATTTCTTCTCACATTAACAAGATTGATGTCTTTTTAGGGCCGAGTCAATGACTCAGTTCCTGTATCTTTGCTGGCCTCAGAGCTAAACATTCCTGGCCTTTTCCTAATGCACGACTTTGTCACTGCTAAAGAAGAGGAGGTGTTCAGTCTTTGTCTTTTGAAACAGTACTTAATTCTTGCTTTATTCAGTCACATGCATTTTCTTTTAAACTTTTGGGGTATCAATTAAAATTTTCTGCACTCACCTTACAAATGTCTCTTATTTTGTTAATTTAGGAGTTTCTTGCAGCAGTTGATGAAAGGCCTTGGAAAAATCTTTCGAAAAGAAGGGTTCAGCATTATGGCTATGAATTTTGTTATGAAGTAAGCTTCAAATACTTCAGAGCTAGCCACCTCCTTTACTTTGATTATTTAGTCATCAACTACACTGTTTTTAATATATCCATTGTGTTGAATTTATTTTAATTAAAGACAAAGTGGTATCCCATCAACTCTTTATATGTTAATGGAATGCTCTCTAATCACTCTTTTTAGAAACCATAAATAGTGACAAAGTGTAAAGGGATAGGAGCTACAGTGGATGCCATAGTGATTCTGATATATAATCCAGTTTAAGATGTTATTTGTGCTTTTTCCTGTTTCCTCTTCAAATAAAAAGTGTTGTTGTGGTTATTTTTTTAATCTTTCCTTAAACTTCTGTCGTTTATCAATTCTTTTTTAGCAAGGTTACCAAATTCTAGATGACTCTTGTTAATTTAGGAATGTGAATGAATTCCCAAGCGTTTATGTATAATCTCTGTTTACTTGTTGCCACAGACAAGGAATGTTGATTCTAGAAAGAACTTAGGTGAACTTCCGGCATTTGTTTCTCCTATACTTAAAAGAATAGCTTTGCTTCCCATGCGTGAGGATGCTGAAGCTATAGTTTTGGACCAATTGACGGTATGCAACTACGTTTTTCTGCACTTAATTATTATGCCAATTGACAAAGTAAATCTTGTTTTCTTACTTTTATTTTGTGTTGAAATAGAAGAGGATAGCTGCTATATATGGATTTTCACCCTATGTCTTAGGTTGAGTTATTGAAGCATGGTATGCATTTAAGACTGAAGATAGACTATTATATTACAGGTTAATGAGTACCCACCTGGGGTGGGCTTGTCCCCACATATAGACACCCATTCTGCTTTTGAAGGATTAATTTTCAGCCTTTCGTTAGCAGGGCCTTGCATTATGGAGTTCAGAAGATATCTTGACGAGGGGTTGACTCCTAGAGCTTCCTCAAGTTCTGATATTGAAATAGAAAGTTCTGAAAACAATTCAAATTTCTTAAGGAGGGCCATCTATCTTCCTCCTCGATCTTTGCTACTGTTATCTGGAGAGGCACGCTATGCTTGGAATCATTACATTCCACATCATAAGGTATATTTAATAGTTTGTAATTTAGCATATGTTTGTGTGCTGAGGGCTTGTCTGGTAATTACCTAAACCATTTTACTTGGTGCAAGAAGTTGTTAGAACTATTACTCATGATTAATCATATAAGGCACCATCATATCACAATCACCATCCACCCATCATCAATGTCTCTCTGTCTCTCTCTGTCTCTCTGTCTCTCCTTCCTTCACGGTGTTGAAACTTTGCTATTATAATTGATTGCGAAGGTTCAATAATTGCTTTGGTTCTTTGACAGATTGACATGGTGAAAGACAGTGTGATCAGAAGAGCCTCAAGAAGAGTATCTTTCACATTTCGTAAGGTGCATAATTTCAAGTTTTTTTCTTTTTTTGGTTTATTTTTGGGTGGTACTGTGGAGAATCTAATTCATGTCATATGATATAATCATTTGTCAACAGAATCCTTGAATTCAATTTACAGAAAAACAAAAACTTATGCTTAGAAGATATAGCTGGAAAAATTTCTTAAGTGACGCAGAACCGGTTCTGAAAACCATTGTAATTGTTCCTAATATGATTTAGTATTTGGAAACTTATGATTCAAAACCCTTGCGTTATATAGGTGGTAACGTACGCTATTTGAATCAATCATGGTCTGAAAGGGTAAAAGTTGCACTGAAAGTTGCTGAAATGTAGATTTACCTTTGCTGAAATTTCTAGACAGCACTTGTGACATTTCGTCTGTTTTGGATGGTAGCTTAGGAAGTGAATTTAGGGTTTTGTAATGGAAAGAGTGACTACTGTGCAGTGTGATAAATAATGCATAAAAGCAGAAACTTAAAAAGACTTGTGCTCAAAGGAAAAATGAATATATGTTCGTATATTTACAAGCTTCTTAGAAAGTATCCCACTCTACAAGATCACACATGGTTTGAATGGTAGGAAATTGTTTTGAATACTGTTCGTGCTTGGGTTTCGGGGTTTAGGCTGTGTATGATTTAGGGCTTAGATGGGGTTCAATGCAACGGCCTGTATTCTTAATAATCTATCAAATTACAGGCATTGTATCGAATCCAACAACTGTCTCACAGGCGCTGACAAAATGCTCTCAATAGAAGAATAGGATAATACCTGTAATACATAATTATACAATTGCTCTGGTGATGCCTTTTTCGTACTCATTATAACTACAGAGCCATAATATCTGTGAGGCTGTATACAATGACAATATTTTTTACTTTTCCTACCCATACAAGATTTAGTTATTGTTACATCATCATTATGTCCATGGTATGTAATCTGCAGTGATAAAGCATGTCGCCGGATGCATAGTATTACATAATAGCATAAATGTTTGCCATTCTTCTACTCATTAGAAATTAAGAACTAAGGAAAGTTAATAACTTTGAAGCTGTACAAATACCAATTCGTTTTTATCTATTCCTAATCTTTTCCAAGCCCTTTCTGTCTTCCCCACAAGAAGTCAATTGTGTAGTGAGTCAAACTAACAAGCAGTAGCTTTATGAATAGAAACTAGTTTCTGAGCAAAGTGATTTATTAAAACTATGATGACTGGAAATGCTGCAAGAATGGAGCAATTTGTGTTTTGATGAAATATTCATTAAGTCATTCTTTACTGCTTTTGCTTTCTTTTCTGTTCACCATACATGTGGTTGTGTGCATGCGCATTATAGTGCTTCAGCTCACTTTCCATTTCTCCTCCCATGTTCAAAGTAGTTGCACTTATAAACTGAACTAATTTTCTTCAGCTTCCATTGGATGTGCATATGATTCCACACCTCAGCCTGAATCCATACTACCCTATTCTTTTCCATGGTCTTTTGTCATTAAATTTATGAAGATATACTAAGTATGTTCATGTTTTTCAGGTCAGAGCAAGCCCTTGCCAATGTGAATTTTCCCAATATTGTGACTCTCAGAGATAAAATAGGTATGCTCCTTAAAGGTTGAAGATGTTTGGTTTGAGCTCTGCTGCTTTCAGGCACTGTAATATTTTATTGGAGATGGTAGGCGTGGAGTTAAATGAGCATTAGGCAGACTTGGTTCTTTTGCTCTTGGAACAGAGCAGCCTGCTCTTAAGTAAGAGTTGGTTTCGTATGCATTCATGGAATCTACAATGAGTGAAAAGCATGAAAAATGGAAGTGAAACAATGATTTCTTATTTTAATTAGAGAGAGGATCATCTACCATACGTTGTCTTGATACCGTGCTTATGGCCTCACTCTAGAGTTTACTTAATATAAAATATAAACAGCATATGGTCAATTATGATTCTAATGATAATATCAACATATAAAATATAAACAGAATATTTGAATTTATAGAGGTTGGTATTATAATTTCTTTTGTAGTAGATTTCAGAATGGTGAAGAATTCCTGTTAGATTGGTATTATTTTATCAACAGTGATTTCTTTTTTTTCTTTTTTTGGTAATGACTGTTGCTCGTAGTAATTTTTAAATTTGTCGAAAATGTTGATTGTAAGTTTCTACTCATGGAAAACTTTCAGAGACAAGAATCAGCTTTGACCCCTAGTAAAACAATAAGGTGGATTAACCACTATGGTGTTACTTGAGGAGGCCTTCAATGTGGCAGAGAGTATTCACATTCACTATATCACGTGAGTAGCATGTGATGGGTAAATATGAGGAGAGGGAGAGACCTATACGGTTGTCCCACCCTAGAATTTTGGCTCTCAGATTTTGGCTTTTGGATCTACATGATTCCCTGCAACGTTTTTCTACCATAGAAGAGTATGAATCTTGATATCTTGTTTATTTTTGGCTCTCAGTTATAATCATTGTGTTATTTTTTGAGCGTTCTTCTCCTCCTTAGACAGTTCCAATGACTCCTAAAATCACAATCGTAAGGGAAAAAAAGGGTTAAAGTTATTATGGTTGGAAGGAAAAGTAATAAGGAAGAAACTTCTGTTTCTACTACACATGCTTTTCATTTTACCCCTTTCAACAAACTTTGTAATTACAAATTTGTCATTTATCTATGCTATTATATAAGGTAAGAACTTTAGGGTTTGGTGAGAGTTCTGAAAATTCGAATAGGTTTTTTGATACAAGCTATATTGCAGGATGGGGGGAGTCGAAGCTAGGACCTCAGTTGGAGGGGTAAATGTTTTTAATCAATTGAGCTACAACCCCCTTGAGAAAAGGTTTTCATTTAAAGAAATTGTCACAAGAAGGATTTCATTTAATGAATATATTGAGGAGAATTGCTCTTGTTCCCTTAAAAAGAAGAAGGCCGAAGCCTAAAGGGCAATCAGGTGAATTACTACTTGAAGCTAGAGATTTATGTTTTCTTTATTCTCCAGAAGGACAAGATAAATATCTGATGGATAACAAAAAAGTATAGACAGGTTCTGTATATGCATCTAATTCTTGGTGTTATTAGATGGTACATCATAGTTTTATGTTAAGCTCAGCTCCACACAGGGGAAAGGGAAAGAATGGTACGTAGCAATGCAAGTTTGGTATATTGCTTTATCAGAATAAAGTAGTGAGCAAGATACCTAAATGGAACAGCCGCACTGTACAAGATATATGATATATTTATACAACAGACAACAAATGCTTTCAAACTAGGAAAGGAAGATACCAAAACCTTCCCTACCAATAAGAACTAGGAACAACCTCAAACTTAATTCCATGTCTTGCCGAGCCCCCCCTCAACCCTAAATCACCACCACATCTTCCTCCAACATAAAACCTCGCCAAAAAACCCCAAAACACTCTTGCCCTATGTTGTCACTATCTGGGCACCAACCATCAGTAGCCCTCAATGACAAGAAAGTTTTTCCATGGTGCCACCCAAAGAACCACACACCCTCTGGTTTGGTTTGCGGCTGTTATCTGCACTGTTATTGCCATAGCCGTGATCATTGCGGGGATCGCTTTGTTCGCGGGCTACATGATCATCCATCCGAGGGTGCCTTTCATCACCGTCACCTCAGCTCACCTGGACAACTTTCAAAACTCAGTGGCTGGTCTTCTTGACACAGAAATCACCATTATTGTGAAGGCTGAGAATGACAACACAAAAGCACATGCCAGCTTTTCGGATACAAGCTTCACACTGAGCTTCCAAGGCCTGAACATTGCCAGGTTGGTGGCATTGCCATTTGATGTGAAGAAAAATAGTTCGGTGGATTTTCATTATTTGGTGCAATCTTCATCGATTCCATTGAGCCCTGAGCAGATGGATCAAATAGATATTTCATTGAAGCGAGATAAAATTAGTTTCAATTTGAAGGGGAATTTGAGAGCAAGGTGGAGAGTAGGGCCGATTGGCTCTGTAAAATTCTGGGGTCATTTGAATTGTCACCTCAGGTTTCATCCTTCAAATGGAAGCTACATACACTCACCTTGTAGCTCCAGGGCAAAATAGTAAAATTGTTAAGTACTTTCCCTTCTTCCCTTCTTATCCTTTTAGCTTTTATGTAGACAACTTGAGTTCCTCTTTCAAAATAAATAGGCTTCATTCCAATTTTCATGTTTGAGATTATTCAAAGACAAATAATTATAATCTCATCTTTATATTCTCTCTCTCTCTCTCTTCTCTCATCTTTATACAAGTCTATTTTACAATCAGTCTCTTTCTTTTTTGTGTTTTTTAATTTCAATTTTCATGTCCATTGTTAATTTAATTTCTAGCACCAAAATTTGCAGGCTTTCTTTCGGCACCAAAAAAAAAAAAAACAAGAAAAAAAAAAGTAAAATTCAACTATATGACAAATGGGTATGTCAGAGTACAAACAACTTTCACATGAAGCTCGTCTGAAAATTTAAAAAGAAAAAGAAAAAAAAACTTTTACATGAAGCTTTCCCATAAGAAGAGAGAACCGTGCAAATTAAGCAAAAAAAGAAGGCACCTTTTTCTTTATTGTGCTTTTATTATTGCCTTTTCGTTTAGATATCTTTTGGAGTTGCTTCGAGCTGGTCCTCACTCCTTTTAAATAGGAGGGAGGGAGGGAGGGAGGGAAGGAGGCCAATGCGCGCCTAAACATTTTGACTACGACCCAAAACAAATTCATATACATTGATTCTTTTTGCTTTTTTGGGTCGAAGTTTTACGTTGATTTGATGTTAATTGAACCAAGACGTGTGCTTTAGTTTAGACCCACCCTTTTAACACATGGGTCACTAAAACATAGTCCAAATGATAGAGGCCTAACGAACCAAAAAGCTGTTGACGCAAACATGAAGACAAATCGGTTAACTTTTTAAAATGAACTTAAAAATTATATTTCTTTAACATTAAGGTCTCGTTTGTTAGGGAATATTAGACTAAACTAGCAAATTGACTACATTTCATGTGCAATCAAGGGATAATATAGATATTGTTGTCGAACCGTCTTAATTACTTTAAATTTCTTCTAGGGTCAAAACTAATAATCAATGACATGAAAAAATTATCTTATTGGGGGTCCAAAATCTTAGTTCCCTTCCTCACCCTTCAAGGTTTAGCCTGGTGTTTGATCATCTTGCAGTGGAGGCAGATCTATTGGAGCTTATATGATTGGTGCAGCATTATGATTTTTGGTTGGTTGGGCCTAAGTTCCAGCAGTGTCCCACACAATGATCTGGTAAAGTTGTTTGTTACCTGCTTTGTCTTCGTTGCACGCTATTCCTGGCATGTATGTAACTTTTGATACTGCTCTTGCACTGTAAACTGATCCATTTGGATGAATTCCTGCATTCATTTTCCCACAAATTTACTTTTGTCAATTAACAAATTGGAGCATGGTACGTAGCAGCACCTAGCCGTTGGTTAAGTGATATTTTTCATTTTTCATGTTAAAATGTTGGGAGAGTCTTCAAGTTTGAATATGTTCCGACATTTAATTTTGAAATGTAAAAACTACGCTAAAAATTTAATTGAAGTTAATTAATTTAGAATGACCTGCATCGCTGAGTAGCTTCAGGATGTCTACTGTTTTCAAAAGGTTGAGGGCTGCATGAAAGTATTGATATTGGCCTCCGAAGAGTTCTTCTGAACAAGTCCCATATTTCAGCCATTCATGCTTCCATAATTTCTCACTCCTCCTGCTTGGGCAGGAAAGTGATGGCCAATTTTTTTCCAAGCTCTGTCAGGTTTGTTGTTGATAGGCTTAGAGTAAAGACTATCAAAATGCACAAAGGTGAAAGGGAAGCCAGGGTTTATATTATTGATTTCCCCTAGCTACTTTCTAGGGGACTATTTATAATTGTTATGATAAAATGGTGGAGCTCTGGGATTTGGCATAATTCATTACTGATCTCTATTGGAGATATTTGGGGTGGAGAGCCACTTGAAATCTCAGCTATTTTTCTGTTCGCAGTTTTTAGGTTTGGAAGTTAATTATTAGTACCTTTTTTTTTTTTTTTCCAAACACAGGTGCCTTGTGTTGACATATTGAACACAATGGAGGAGGGCCTGGAGGTGCATTTCTAGACAGAGAAATTGCTTCTCTCAGATTTCCACTGAACTCCATGTCAGCTCTATAATTTGGCATTCCAATTCCAGGATCCCTATCGAGTTTCGAAAATTTCTCTAGCAAAGCTTTGGTTGTGGATGCTTTAGAATTATCATTAGTTCTGTGTGAACTTTCTTCCATGTGTTGCGAGGATGGACGATGAGAAATTTATTTGCTTGAGTAAAGTCTGGTCCAACAACCACTGCCATAATAAATTTAAAAGTTTATCAATATCTATATGTCTACTGACTAAGGTCTAGAATATCATGAGTTTTAAAAATATCGGTGGTTTAAAAATACAAAAATATCAATATTAATAAAAATTGAATAAAAATAATTGAAATTGTAAGAAAAATTTTAAAATTTTGATTGAAACTTTAGGGGATGTTTATGTAGTCAATTATCTATTGTTTTATCACAAAAATTTGGAAGGAAATGCATTGCATGGTGGGTTTGACTGATTTAAGTTGATTATATAGCGAGCTGACAAACACTGTGAGTGTAGAAAATATGTAGTAATTACTAAAAGAAACACACCATATAATCATTTATTTATAATGACTTACTATAATATTTCGTTGGAAAAACAACATCAGTGTCTAATAAAAATGATTATATATCAACAATATGGATCTCGAGCCTCTGCATTTAGCATCCGTGCATTTACACGCATTTAAGATAATGTTAACCATTAGATTAATTTAATGAACTTTAATAAGTCCACATCATCATAATTGTATTAATGCAATTATGATGATGTGGACTTATTTATATTCATTAGATTAATCTAATGGTTAATATTCTCTTAAATGCGTATAAATGCATGGATGCTAAATGCAGAGGCTCGAGATCCCAACAGTATATATATATACCAACGAAATTGAATTTATTACAAACTGTAATTTGAAATACAGTAAACAATAAATAAATGAAACTGACTTGGATTCGAGGTAGAGGCTTGCAGATTTGATGCAATGTCATAAAGACAGTAATTTCACCCCTTATCGGTGCTTGAAGTTCTACGGATGACTGTCTCCCAGGATTTAGCTGTTTATATTCTAAGCCCTACCACTAGGACTTAGAATTTGGCGAACTTTGTTTGTTTTCCTCTTAGACAATATCAATGTGCTTGTAGAATGCTTTTTCTGTGTTTAACGAATGAGGCCTCTTCTAATTTAAATAAACTTCTAAAACTCTATCATAAGAGTTACAATTGTTAAAAAAACAGTTATTTAAACTAATCCAAATTAATAAAAAATTATTAATTCGAAACTAAAAAATTAATTTAAATCTAAACTACCCAAGTGGCCCAAGGCCCATCTTTTTTATAATTAAATATTAAATATTATCTATATAATATTTAATGCCTAAATCGAATTTGAAGCTCAATTGGCTTTTACTTTGCCCAACTTCCAATTACTAAGTGTGGGACTACCACACGTATTAAGACCTCACTTTTTCTTCTTTCTACCAATGTGGGAATAAAGTCCTTGAATTTCATTCAAACTTCCAACATATTTTACACTTTATACATTACATGGTAAGATATATGAGTGACTTAGTACCACATAGAGTTCCTTTAAGATTCACATTTTTCATTGTCTTCATCATCTGTATACGTAAAGTACGTGTACTGTGAAGAGTACTCATCAAATGATAAATTCCCAAAATAGTTTTGCATGTAATTATTAACATGTCACCCGTATGGATCTGAGATTGGTTGACATTATCCATAAGCAACATCAGTTGAAGATTGGGTCTCGAATTCTTTCCATGAGCCGCTCAATTCCATCCCAAAAGGCATCAAATCCCCATGTGTGCGTGTGCAGTTGTGTGCTTGTGCAGCTTGGTTTTTTTTCTTTTTTTTTTCCATCCATGTACATATCCTGATATTATCAATAATATCCCAATATTTTATCCATATGTTACTGAAGAGAGAGCGAAATTCTCGGATTCGATATTTATGGTAGAAATTATCGATACTTATATGATAATTGCATAGAGAAGTTCCAAAATATCCTCCTCCTACAAAAGGATAATATCTATGATATTTCTCTGATATTATTGATTTTTTAGGCCTTGCTACTCACAAACCCAAAAAACATGTCGTCGTAAATTAGATAGAATGCAAGAGTAAGTTGTTTTAAAAAAAAAAAATCAAATTTTTACTGTTTACTAAGGTTATCCACTCAACCAAGCTCAAGGACAGTACTATGTCCATGCTAACACTTGTGGGTTATAACCTCGGCGACTTGATATTTTACTAGTCCAATATTAATATTTAGCCCACCAAAGCACACTTTTACACACTCCATCCCAGTGATCCTAGCCACATAAAATCTCTTTTTTTTTCTTTAGTTAACTAATCCCACAAGTGTGGCAGTAAGTAAAATAAAAACTAACCCCACATTAATATTTAATACTCAGCCCTTTTCAGAAAACACACATTCCTAGAGAACATCCTTTACTTTTTTCTATAAAAAAAAAAAGAACTTTACCTTTTCTAGTGTACATAAAACGTAAATTCAAAATTTTTTTTCTTATAAATTTTGGCTAGCTTCTTTTCATTTTTATTTTCCAAGTTGGCTTGGTTAGATGGAATAAAATGGTTCAGTTTTTTCTTCTTCTTCTTTTATGATGGATCATAAATGCTTTCAATTCTTTTTCCTTTCATGGAAAAATTTATCATGTAGTTGCGAATTGACCTTAAAATTCATACTTCAATGAAATTCGCTTGTACCTGTCAAGCTTTCTAGGTTTGTATGTAAGGTAAATTTAGCCCACCCTATTTTCAAATCCTGGGTCCGTCCCTGCCCAAGCTTATATGTACACAACTTATCAACATATTTATAGGCATATGGTGGCAAGTTTTTCCAATATGTAAAGATTTCAACGTCAGATTGCCTTCACAAATTAGCCTATCATTTAGTGCATTTGTTGAAGTCGAAAACTGGATTCAACTTAAAATGGGTGAAATGTGGTATCTTCAGCAAGTGATGGGAAGATGAGAACCTTTGGCAGTAACGCCTTCAGCAGGCACCACCAAGATACCAAGCTCGGTGAGACTATTAAACCTCTATCTCATTCTGAAAGGCCTGGTAGTCGAGGTCTAGAACCTCACAGTCGAGAATCTGTTCCTATCTCGATCACAATCGTTCAATAAAAAGCCAAGATCAATAACATATTCATCATCCACTCGTATCCAGAGTCATTTTTAATCCTGATACTGGCACGCCACGCATACATCATTAAGGAATGGCATATTTGTTAGCAAGTCTGCTCAATTCACTCGATTATTTTACATTGAAATAATTGACACGTGTTGAAAAGATTCATAGATCAACAAAAGAGGACATTTCAAAGCATCCTCCCAATTATTTTTTGTACTAATTAATCACATGCATTGCGATTTTCAATAGATTTGATACTCAATTTTCTCCATTTCCTAGGTCGGAAATTTCAACCTGGTTTGAAAAATAAAATAATTCTTGTTTTGAGCTGGCAGTCCTTAGGTTGAGCTGCATATGTTGCGCATAAAATAGACAAAATGGCACTTTGCCTCTCCCGAACCAAAGTGTAGCCTTGGGACTTGGGAATAGAAGCTAAACTTCGACTTCTCAATAAAGTTTTTCGTGTATTTATTGGAATTATAAATACTTTTATAGAATTGATCCAAGCTTACAATGAATGATATCACCGACGAGGGATCTAACTCTATATTTATTTATTGTTTTTTTTGTAGAAACTTGCATTAATTTGTTACTAAAATGAAGCTATGGCAAGAGGTACTCTGATCTCCCGCTTTGTAGATTGTAATTACAAGATTTACTTATAATTTTAATAGATTTTAATTCACGTAAGACTATGTATCCTTCAAAATAAAATTTTTCAAAGCGTGAATTGAATTCGGGTTAGCCAAAGTCCCTCAACCCCCACTCCTAGTATGCTTCAAGCTTCATTTAATGAAGATTGGTCTAGCAAAGCAAGGGCGTGGAAAACATGGTTAAACAAGTAATACCAAAATACCAAGTTGAGATGGAGAGCATTAAAAACTAGTCATGAAACACGGGCTTGTTCATTCATTGAGTCAGTAGTCTGCAATAAGCAACTTTGGCTCTGCCTCGAGTACAAAATGCCAACACAACAACACACAGAGAATAAAAAAGAAGCTTGTCTACAAGGAAAGAAGAGCCAAAAATTTGTCCAAAATGTGCGGGAAGCTCAACCAATCTATGCTGGGGGGATAATGAAGAGGGAGGAGAGGGCTTCCTAGATGAAGAATCTGACAGCTTTTGTGCTCTCTCTGCTAATCAGGTTTTATAGCAAAAAAAGTAAATAAAAAAACATTTGGTCAAAGAAAGTTTCAATTTGAGTTAGGAATATGTGTTTTGTTAAATTCAGAGAGACGGGCATGTGGCCCACCACTAATAACATCGATATTATCCTCAATTTAACCATCTATAAAGTCCAATAAGTGTGAGGTTTTATTATAGAAGGTCTTGGTGTTATTAGTAGTGGAACCACTTATTATAAGTTATAGTTTATTTAGTCAAGTTTATGATGTGAGACTTTATATTCTTCAACATGTTTTTGCTATGTTCTCCTTATTCTTAAGTTTTTGAATACCACAGTACTTTTTCTTATCTTTTAAAAGTCCCAATTGAATACCACCAGACTTGTACTGATTACTTAAAAATCCTAATTGAATATTAAGTTTCAAAGCAATCCATTAAAATCTCAATTGAAAGATTACTTAAAAATCCTAATTGAATACCACTAGACTTTTAAGCTTCAAAGATTTCCATTAAAATCTCAATTGAATACACTCCCCTTGTAAACACGAATTTCCTGCGACAAATGAGACAAGAACACGTGTACAAAATAATTTTGTATTAATGAAATTTAGGGTTACAATCTCTGTATTGAATCCTCTGATTCGATCTCCAAAGTGTTTAAAGAAAATTTGTGTTTGATACAAGGGTCTTAGAGACTTGATCTTGATCAAACGGGTAGCACGAAGCTTGTTTGGTGTTTGGGATTTTTCTATGATGAAGGAACCGGCACGTATTTGTTGTGCTTGGTGGCTCTTCCAAAGTAGGGCGAAGAATGCAGAGAGTTTTCTGTTTCTTCTGAGTGCTAGGTTTTTTTCTCCGACCCCTTCTTTCGTCTTGAAGCCTCCTATTTATAGGCTTTTGTCGGATGCTTGACCTAAATAACTTTCCCTATTTAAAACCTTGATTTGTGGGATTCTGATTTGATTTAAATCAATTCCCATAATCTGGCGATTTAACCAGATTATCTTCAATTGATTGACCTGATTAATATTTGATTTAAATCAAAGTCAATCACAGAAGATTCTTTCCTTTAATTTTGTCTTCATCTTGAACTGTTCGATGCACTCCGTCGGATGTCGCCATGTGTCATTTTTGACAACTAATCCGATTTTGATGAGTCACATGCCACATGGGCGAATTACGGGGCCCACGATTTAATCCACCGAACCCTAATTATTTTCTTGTCAATGGAATTTATTGCACCAAAATTTCTTTGTCTACAAATTGCCCCCACTTCA
This sequence comes from Prunus persica, assembly GCF_000346465.2. Taxonomy (NCBI): domain Eukaryota; kingdom Viridiplantae; phylum Streptophyta; class Magnoliopsida; order Rosales; family Rosaceae; genus Prunus; species Prunus persica. The sequence continues at coordinate 1,618,805 of NC_034013.1, read as the reverse complement.
TGATGCATTGTAGACATGTGCCTTTTCACATGTAGGAGGTGCAGCTTGAAGTGTTCCTTTTTTTTTTTTTTTTTTTTGGGGGTAGATATCATTGAGAATATCTAACCTATTTCCAACGTTGGTTTCCTTTTTTTTTTTTTTTTTTTTTTGGTAGATATCATTGAGAATATCTAACCTATTTCCAACGTTGGTTTCCCCCTTTTTTTTTTTTTTTTTTTGTGATATTATTAAGCTTAATAATATCCAATATTGGTAAGATCTTGGGAAGCAAGATACAAAATCCCATACTTTCCTAAACTAGGAATGAGAAACCCTACTAGGAGCTTTGATGGTCTTTGGTTTCTTTAAATTGCACTATGTTCATGAATATTGAGAAAAACTCCTCTTGTTGGCAAGAAGGTCTACGACTTTGAAGTTTGCATCATCCGAATTCTCAACAACCAAAGTGGTGAGAGTTGCTTGTTGGTAGGCTTGAACCCATTCTTTGTTTCATCATGTTCTTGTCAATTTTTTTTATATTATTTTTCTTCTTTCTTCTAGCCACAAGAACCTACCCTTGGCATGTTATTCTTTCTTTGTGCCGGCGTCTTCTTCTCCTTCTTCATCTATTTTTTTTTCTTTTTTTTTTTTTTTTTTTTTATCTTCTATTTTGGGTGCACTCCCACCATGCAACATCAAACTCAATATTGGCATACTATTGCTGTGCTTGCGTCGTCCTCTTTTTTTTTTTAGGTGCTTCAAAAGAAAGTGAAGAACGTAGACGTCCTATACCGCTTGGGTTTGATCCATCTCTCCGACTTGGTGATAACCCGCTCAAGCGCGTAGGCTTTACGTAAGTGGAGGATGAGTGAAGAACGTAGACGTCCTATACCGCTTGGGTTTGATCCATCTCTCCGACTTGGTGATAACCCATTCAAGCGCTTAGGCTTTACGTAAGTGGAGGACGAGTGAAGAACGTAGACGTCCTATACCGCTTGGGTTTGATCCATCTCTCCGACTTGGTGATAACCCGCTCAAGCGCTTAGGCTTTACGTAAATGGAGGATGGTGAAAAGAACGTTTGGTGCCTTGTGCAGTTTAGGCTCGTGCAGGCGAACGAAGGAGCAATTGGTGCTTTGTGCAGTTTAGGCTCGTGCAGGCGAAGGAGCGTTTGGTGCCTTGTGCATTTTTGACTCGTGCAGGCAAAGGAGCATTTTGGTGCCTTATGCAGTTTTGGCTCGTGCAGGCGAATGAGCATTTGGTGCCTTGTGCAGTTTTGGCTCGTGCAGGCGAAGGAGCGTTTGGTGCCTTGTGCAGTTTTGGCTCGTGCAGGCAAAGGAGCGTTTAGTGCCTTATGCAATTTTGGCTCGTGCTGGCGAATGAGCGTTTGGTGCCTTGTGCAGTTTTGGCTCGTGCAGGCGAAGGAGCGTTTGGTGCCTTGTGCAGTTTTGGCTCGTGCAGGCAAAGGAGCGTTTGGTGCCTTGTGCAGGCAAAGGAGCGTTTGGTACCTTATGCAGTTTTGGCTCGTGCTGGCGAAGGAGCGTTTGGTCGAATTTATGTTAAGCGAAGTGAGAAGTATCCTCCTTATGTTTTTCACCTCGGGAGGTGCTTGACGCATTATTCTTGAAGAATCCCTTGGGGAAGAAGTCATGTAGCATGATGGGGCTAGGCGACCTTTGTTTCAAGAGTTCATCTTTTGGAACCATTTTGTTCATATTTGATAATTCATTTCCTCTATGCCTTTTATGTGATTGAGGAGAACTTCTTTTGCTTACAAACCTTTTTGATCGAGGAGTTCTTGGCAAATGTGCACTCTTATGTAACTGCTTCCGAGTAGCCAATGCCCATCCTTCATTATTGTCATCGAATGAATCGACACTACTTTGACTTTTCACCCCAACACACTCATACGGATTGAGTTGATGGGTTTCAGAGAATGCCCCCAGTGATTGTAGTGAGGGCGAATGTGCCGAACCAGATAAGACAAATGAGATCGTAGCATGGTTAGACTCTACCACCTTGTCAAGATCCATTTCGATTCTTCCTTGTTGTGCCAACTTCATGATGAGATCTTTCAACACGAAGCACTTTTCCACTGGATGATTGATGACACGATGGTACATACAGTATTTCGGGTGGTTAATATGATTCATCTCTTCAGGGCGTTTGCACTCAGGTAACTCAATCACCTTCTTCTCAAGTAAGTCTTCCAGCATGCCTTCTACGTCAGAGTCTGGAAAAGGATACTTCTTCTCCTTCATTTCTTTTAGGGTGTGTCGTCGTGGTTCTTGATCTTGAGTTGACTCGGCCTTCCTCGCATCTTTCTTGCCTCGAGTGGAAATCTTCATTGGAGTAGCACTGATCGTCATTGACTCCAAGATGCGTGTCCTCAAAGAGTCTGCCCCATTTCTCGACGACTTGTCATTTCGATGATCACTCACCATTTCCTTTCTTCCATCGTGATTAGCGATACTTAGCTCTATGTCATGCGCACGAGTGGTCAATTCTTCAAAGCTACGGGGTTTGATCCCTTGAAGAATGTAGAGCAGACCCCAATGCATACCTTGAATGCACATCTCTACAGCCGATAACTCTGAGACTCGATCTTTGCAGTCGAGGCTTAATGAACGCCAACGATTGATGTAGTCAATAACAAGTTCGTCTTTTCGCTGCTTTGTGCTAGTGAGCTCTAGCATGCTAACTGAGCGACGAGTGCTATAGAAGCGGTTGAGGAATTCTCTCTCCATTTGTTCCCAGCTGTCAATTGACTCAGGTTCCAAGTCAATGTACCAGTTGAATGCAGTGCCTCGGAGTGATCGGACAAATTGCTTCACGAGATAATCGTCGTTAGTGCCAGCGCTGTTGCACATCTCGATGAAGTGGGCAACATGTTGTTTAGGGTTACCTTTTCCATCAAACTGCATGAACTTTGGAGGTTGATAGCCCGTTGGCATTCGAAGGTTGTCTAACCTTTTGGTGTAAGGCTTGGAATAGATAAATGTATCTTGAGAAGGTCCACCATATTGAGCCCTGATGGTGTTCGTGATCATGTCCTGAAGTTGTTGGATAGATAAAGAACCCACCGAGGCTGTGTCGCCTTTTCCGTGCGACTTATCACCCGACTCTGTTTCATGACCCAATCCTTTCTCACTGGATTCAGCTTCATGATGTGATTCTTTCTTATGCACGTCTTGGCTAGGTTCCTTATCTTGATGTGTCTCCCACTTGTTAATGAGAGAAGCAATCTGCACATCCTTCTCTTCGACCATCTTCGTCAGTTTCGTGACCGCTTCACTCATATAGGCCAGTTGTTCTTCAATAGACATTGCTCCCGTCACCATGACCTGCATAGCCATAGAATAAGACTCACCTACAGACGCCGAGGCAATCTTCTTCTGTTGGTCGTCAGGTGGGGATCCATGGTATGAATCTGTGCTCGAGTCAACGTCTGAAACAGGCGAGAGTAAGCATTCTCCTGAATTCTTCGAACATGAAAAACTCTTTTCTTCGTTCGAAGAGTTTCTCTCATCCGCTCTGACGATAGTCTTCCTTGCCAAATTGATGACTGGTTCACGCCTTCGGTTCACATCTTTCGCCTTGGCTTGAGTCGGTATGGAAGTGACATGTCAAGTTACGGATATCGCCTTGGCCTTGCTCCGGGTGACGACCCCAGCAGAATCTTCGCTTGAGAAGGAGGTGCTCACGCTTTTGCCTCTCGTCGCGGGAACGGATTGAATCTTCTTGGAAGCCATCGTTTTTCGATGTGTTGATTGATTTTGGAACTGGAGAAAGAGATGAGAGGCAGAGATTGTCCCACCGGGCGTGCCAAATTTGTAAACACGAATTTCCTGCGACAAATGAGACAAGAACACGTGTACAAAATAATTTTGTATTAATGAAATTTAGGGTTACAATCTCTGTATTGAATCCTCTGATTCGATCTCCAAAGTGTTTAAAGAAAATTTGTGTTTGATACAAGGGTCGTAGAGACTTGATCTTGATCAAACGGGTAGCACGAAGCTTGTTTGGTGTTTGGGATTTTTCTATGGTGAAGGAACCGGCACGTATTTGTTGTGCTTGGTGGCTCTTCCAAAGTAGGGCGAAGAATGCAGAGAGTTTTCTGTTTCTTCTGAGTGCTAGGTTTTTTTTCTCCGACCCCTTCTTTCGTCTTGAAGCCTCCTATTTATAGGCTTTTGTCGGATGCTTGACCTAAATAACTTTCCCTATTTAAAACCTTGATTTGTGGGATTCTGATTTGATTTAAATCAATTCCCATAATCTGGCGATTTAACCAGATTATCTTCAATTGATTGACCTGATTAATATTTGATTTAAATCAAAGTCAATCACAGAAGATTCTTTCCTTTAATTTTGTCTTCATCTTGAATCGTTCGATGCACTCCGTCGGATGTCGCCATGTGTCATTTTTGACAACTAATCCGATTTTGATGAGTCACATGCCACATGGGCGAATTACGGGGCCCACGATTTAATCCACCGAACCCTAATTATTTTCTTGTCAATGGAATTTATTGCACCAAAATTTCTTTGTCTACACCCCTTATTTTATTTTCTTTTATTATGGGCAGGATGGCTTGGCCCGATATTATGTCGAGTAGGGCTTGGGTTAAAATTTGAAATCCAAGCCCGACCTTAGTCTGACTTGTTCGAGCCCGATGTAGCCTGGCTCGTGTAGACCCAGTCAAGCCTGTCCATTTCATATTTAAAAAATATTATTTGTAAATCTTTAGTCTATATTATGTATGATATTTGGCTATGAATTATGACATATTTAATCAAAGATACAATATATTTAGTTTATAATATATCTATATATATAAAGCAAAAGGCAGAGAATGGTGAAACATTCAAAATACCAGAAAATGCCCTTGGTTAATGCAAACATTAAGAATTCAAATTATTAATTAAATGAGGATAATATAGTAAATTCACACTTTTTCATATTTAAAAAAATTAAAAGAAAAAGAAAAAGCAGATAATGGATCCTATTTTTATGGAACACAACTACCCATTATCTTTTTTAATTCTAAAATAAATTTACTTATTTTTTTTAAAAAACCTCTCGCAAGCGCGGAAGCGCGTGCAGAGAGGCTAGTATATATAAAACAAAAGGTAGAGAATGGTGAAACTTCAAAATACCAGAAAATGCCATTTGTTAATTCAAACATTAAGAATTGAAATTATTAATTAAATGAGGATAATATGGTAAATTCATATTTTTTAATATTAAAAAAATTAAAATTAAAAACAAAATAAGATAATAGGTCCTACTTTTATGGAACATAACTACCCTGTTATCTTTTCTTAATTCTAAAAAAAAATAAAAAAGAAAAAAAAATCAATTGGCACATGCATGAACATGCGTCAAGAGACTAGTATGCAATATAGTTGAATATTATTTATAATAATATAATTTCAATGAGCGGACCAACGGTTCATATGGGTAGGCTTGGGACAAGACATTGAAACCCAAGCTCAACCCAATCGGGCCCTAAATAATAACTATGCTGAAATGGCCCAGTTCAAGCTCAACCCAAGCATGAAATCTTTGAGTTTTGGTTGGCCCGACCTCATTGTTGAACCATAACTAAACCTATGATTTTGTTTCCAATCTTTAAATGTGTATATTGTTCATATGTAAATATGGTTATGTAGGCTATTTATTTGTTGTCACTCCAGACCTCGATAAACTCAAGGGTCGGCTTTGAATGGAGCTAAGATGAATGACTGGAAGAAAGCCTAAGGACTTCTCATTAAGCATTAAGGAAAAATCACATTTTGATCATAATTAAGATCGTTTATATGCTAAGTGTGATACTTCACAAACAGACTGAGTTATTATATAACTAGCCTCTCTACACGCACTCCCAACCGTAAAAGAGACCCTTTTTTTTTTTTTTTTTTCATCATGAGCACTACGTGGAACTTGAAGATCTGCTTAAAAATTCATGCATGTTGAGAGCCTAATTTTTCTCCATTCATTTGCCAAGATATATAACTATATATAGTAAAAATGAATTCAGAAAATTGCAGAACATTTGAGAAGATCATAAACTATATTTAGGGCAATTAGATGAATACCTTTTTGTCGAGGATGTTAGAAATTGAAAGCCATCTCTGTAAACTTATTACATAAATTCTTTAGACACACTTAGAATCACATGAAGAAGAAAAATTATCGAAACACATAAAAATATTAATAGCAATAGTACATACCTAAAGATGTCATTGATAAAAAGTTCAAAAGAAGGTCTACTCTTTGTAGATTCCTTACGTTCAACCAGCAATAGGGACTAGATGTTTTGAACGACACTTACTAAGAGAGCAGGGACCTCCTTTTATGTTGATACAAAACCCTAATTAAATCCACCTATTAAAGAGCAGGGACCTCCTTGGTATCATATACATTTCCTTATTCACACCTCATAAGGACTTTGGAGGTCCATATAATCAGGATATCCTTGACCAAAATAATAATAATAATAATAATAATCAGGATATCCTTGACCAAAATAATAATAATAATAATAATAATCAGGATATCCTTCATTGAAGTGTATTGGACTCGTCTTTATGCATACCAATCCCTAGCCTCACTTGAATAAGAATCCACCTCCTTGGCGACTAAGTCCAGCTAGATTCCCCTCTTACTCAATATCACTTGCATTAAATAAAAAATTTCACTTATAATACACTAGCCTCTTTTCCACGCCTGCGAGAGGTTTTTTTTATTATTTATTTTTATTTAAAATTTAAAATTTATTTTAGAATTAAAAAAGATAATGGATAGTTGTGTTCCATAAAAATAAATTCATTATTTGATTTTTCTTTTAATTTTAATTTTTTAATATGAAAAAGTACGAATTTATCATATTATCCTCATTTAATTAATAATTTCAATTTTTAATGTTTACATTAACCAAAGGCATTTTATGATATTTTGAATGTTTCACTATTTTCTGCCTTTTGCTTTATATATAGATATATATATATATATGTATATCCCTCAAATAGTTTTGCATTAAAATGCTTCGAGACCACAATTTAATATAAAAAAGATAAAATAGTGTTCGGCCTGATTTCATCACAGGCCAAAATGTGGATGGTATGAGTTTATTAGAAAATCACATGATTCGGGTTTGGGTTATTTATTGAATGAAGCCCAATTTGTTTCTTGATTTATTTAGGAGACCCATATTTAGAAGGAAACTTTTAAGTGTCTATTATCTTTATGTCAAGTGTGGTCATTTGATAAGATTTCACAAAAATTTGCACACAACTTACGTAGAAATTACAACTAAATTGACTTTAGGTGCAGAAATAAATGCTCTTAGTCACTTAAGTTATTATTTAGAAGATCCTTGCTTTAAGGCTTGCGATATAAATAGAATCCATATGTTCAAAAAATAAATACTCTTTAACTACTTGAATTACAAATCTCTCTTTTAAATAATGAAAATTTTAGGCTTGCGATCAATTTCCTTTCAAAGCAAAACTTCAAATGCCTAGGACACTTCCAAATTTAATTATATAGTGTATATCTTTCACTAAAAACGTGTCAGTCATTGGGCACGGTCCCGCTGCCACCTCTGCACTTGCGCAACGGGTTTTGATACAAACAAGCCCCGCACTTATCCATTTTGTTCTCTTTCTCTCTCTGTTTTGGCTAGGCTCAAGCTTAACTCGTTGTCTCTCTGTCCTGCTCTGTAAGTTTTCTGTTTTTCTTCTTTAACTCATATTGCTTTCGTTTTCTGGTTATACCTGGGATATCTGCATTGGTCATTTTAAAATTATTGGTTCGATTCTCTCTAGCTTTATTTCTTAAAGTTTTCCTATTGGATGATGTCCTTGTTAATTTTTCTTTCTATCGCCTCGGCCTCCCTCTTGACCAAAATAAATAAATAAATTCCTACTGGATGCATTTGATGGTTCCTTGCCTGATTCTATGACATTTAAGGGATGTGGGTTTTCTGGGTTTTGCATAAATTTTGTCCAGAGATGGAGTTTGTTGTGGTCTGTTGCGGTTAACATAGTCGGATGTGGTTGAACATTTTTTTTTTCTTTCTATTTTTTAAGGTTTTGTTCACTCTTTACTCTTATTGTCTCTTCCCGAAATTTATTTTAGTTATCATAGTAGGTTGATTGGGTCTGGCCTTGAAACCTTCTTTAGCTTACATCATCGTTCTATTGAATTATTTTCTGCGAAGAATCTCGCTTCACCAACTTGAATGGAAAAGTACCATATTTTATGAGAAGTGTAGTTAATAATAAATGAACAAGAATTCTCTTATCTTTAGGATGGAAATTTGCATAATTTAAAGTCTCCAAAGTCTATATTGTTTAGGATCTGATTGATAATCTGCATGTCTTATTTTTCTTTTTTACAATTAAACAGAGAGGAGGCAGATGAAGATGAGATTAGAGAAAAGAGGTGAAAGCTGAGGGAGAGAGGACATAAAATAGTTTTTAAAATAAAAACTAAAATTAATATCATATGCTTTTTGGTTTTTTAATTTTAGCTATCCAGTCACCCCCCAACATCTCTCATTTCTCTCTCTAAAATAGGAAGGGGAAAAAAAACTTTATCGGACCACAAATGCCGTAGGTATCATTTTCATCTAGTGATGTTAAAGTATTGCCGAAGTTGTTAAAATGAGAATCTATTGCATCAACCTCTATTAGTCATTTACCACACCCCTAGATAGTGAAAATTAGAAAGGTATATGGAACACTTGAAAGATGCTAATTTCTAGTATTGGAAACTAGATGATATTTTGCTTTCATACTTGTTTACTTTGAATTTCATTTAGTGTGATGTTAAAATTTTAAGACAAAGCTCGAATAAGAACTACTAATCAAAGTTTACGTGGTTTGTCTCTTTTTGTACTTTGGTTTAAAGTTTCTGACTTACAATAGAATAATCTGGCTGGAGAAGTTTTTAATTGTAATTTGTGTGGTTTGTCAAAAACTATCAGGGAAATTACTGCCTGCACTTTTACATTTTTCTTGCATGATGGCCATCTAGCATATTCTTTTTTTATCATTTTATTTTGTTCTCTTGTTTCCTTTTCTGTTCTTTTTGAAGGAGTTATTGATTATGCAGGATATCAGGAACTCAAATGAAGGCTACAGAATGTCTTGCAACTTGTGGACAGATAGTTGATCAGAAAAGGCACTGATACCCATGGATGTGATGGCATTGGTTTCTGAATTACTAACTAACATAATAATCTTAGTGACTAGGCCTTTTTCACTTTTCAAGCTGTTATGCTTGTTTGGCATAAAAACTACTTTTATTATCGTTTATACATGCATAGAGTTGATGATGGCATCAGTCTGCTTCCATGTGAACCTATTCTGGAGAATAACGATGTGGACATTTGCACTTATATCTCTGCCTGGGCGAGTTTTAACTGCCTTAGAGAGGGAGAGACAGGTCAGTTTTATCTGCTTTCAGTAACTTTTAGTCTCCTATTTTGAATACAAACCTGATTTCTGAATTTTTATTTGGTGAAAATGACCACATTGATCATGTCATATCTTCTAAAGGGAGTCGACTGACATGTTTGGTATTGACTGACATGTTGTTTGGTACTTATTACTAAAAATATCGAATATAGGGATTCAGAAAAATGGGCATTCTAACCACATCTTTTTTTTCCTTTCTTTGTCGGTTTTCTTCCTTAACTATTTGTTATTATATATTGCTTTGTTCCTTGGGTGATTGAGCACAATTTTTCTACTAAAATCTCAAACTAGTGAATGCTCACTCATTTTGTGTAACAAAAGTTTAGGTCAAAGAGAGAAGTATTAAGTTGGCCATGTCAACTCAGGTTTAAATTCCAATTAAGGACCCATGAACCAAAGAGGTAAAACAGATGGAAACAGGGTTGAAGGAAGGGTTTTGAAGAAAAAGAAGGAAATTGCATGCTATTTTGAGTACGTTGTATGTACAAGCAGGAAGAATAAATATACATGAGTTGGCCAATATGTAGAAACTGAAGGATAAACTTGGTGAGAATGCTCATTTTACAGAAGTTACTGTAACCATCCTTGTAGTATGCTTCTGATACAGCACTTACTGTATACTGCAAATAATTTATTTAACTGTCAAAGCTGTCAAAGTGGTTGCATGTGTGAGTGCATGCGTACACTTCTTGTGTCTCTTTAAAAAACTCTGTAAGGTTAGTTCTATTTGAAATTAACTCTTCATTATGCAGGTTAAATCTCTCCTTATTAGACTCTGTAAGGTAATTATATTTGGAATAAAGCATGTAAAGATAATGGGTGGTTAGATTTGTGCACTAGCTGCAGACCAGGATGATGGTTTTTGTTTGTTTACTATGCCTGTTCTTTCTTTTCTTGATGGTTATTTGCAGTTGTTTGGCTCTTAGTTTTTGTTCCTACTTGCAATTTCGTAGATTTTTTTTTTTCCCGGTTTATTCCACTGTATTAATCTTTTATCTTGTTATTATAGTTCCTATATTACACATTCTCACAGTATGCCTGACTTATGAGAATTATTGCCGTGCAAGCAGCTGGAACGGCATTTACTTGATATGCAAATTGAGTTGGAGAATCTGGCATGGGATAGGAAAGAACTTCAGGAACATCTACAAACAGCCATTAAAGAACAAAAAATGATGGAGTTGATATTAGCAGAACTTGAAGAGGAGCATGACAAGGCCATTGCTAAAATTGAACTGCTAGCAAGCGAGGTAAAGATTTTATCATCCTCTTGCATGCAACCAGAGTGGTGGTCCAATGATCCGAACTTTTAAATTTTTAGATATCATTCAACATTCATCCATAAAATGAGCAGAAAGGGAAATCATGAAGACGTAACAATATGGTTTGGATCACTGGATCATGTTAAGGGTTGGGTACACATGCAGTCCCTTCTGGTTCTTATAAAAAGTGATCCTTCTTAATGAATTTCTTCTGAAACTAATTGCCTAAGTTCAATGATTAACCATATGCAAACTACAGACAGAGACCAAAAACCTTCATTTGCTTTTACTACTGAGATTGAAAACAATGCTGTATACACTACATGAACAATGAAGATCCTTGCTTCAGCATTAAATAAGATCATGTAACAGATTAGGGTATGATTTCTCAGTTCTTAAAGAAAACACTAGAAGAAGTGTTAACTCAGGTTTCTTGCAATGGGACATTAGATTGTGTCTTTCTATACATAGACATAATTATGCCGCTATCGAATACTGACCCTTGTATGTGCTCTGACAGTTACACGATCTGAAAACTGAAAATCTTCGGCTAAGAGAAATTCAGGGCAAAGGATATTGGAACAATAAAGGTAGAGATGAAACAGGCAATGTCAAGGACTTAGCCATTGCTGACTATGGCATTCCCTATGGGATCCCGTCATGGAAATCCCGTTATGATGGAAGCGGTATGATCCTCCAAGACCTTCTGATGCACAAAGATGCTTGGGGAGACGAGAGCAAAACTAAAACAGAGTTGCTCAAAATCTTAAGAAATGAATCAATATCTAGTGGGCCTATACATCCTGTTATGTCTGAAATCAACCTGAGACATTTAGATATGAGTGAAGTTTTGGACCAGCGAAGGGGTATTGCAATCAAACAGAGTCTTTTCAGTGCAGTGTTATCACTTTTGGTTGGAATAATTGTTTGGCAAGCTGAAGACCCTTGCATGCCCCTCGTTGTTGCTCTCTTCACCGTAGTTGGTATGTCACTGAAGAGTGTGGTTCAGTTTTTCTCCACCATAAACAACAGACCTGCTTCTGATGCTGTTGCTCTCTTAAGCTTCAACTGGTTCATACTTGGCACGCTTACCTACCCGACATTGCCGAAGGTAGCTCATATGGTGGCCATAGTGGCATTAAATTTTGTGGACCGAGCATTGAGCTTGCTTGGTTTTTCTTTTTTCCTAGCTTAAGTCTCCCGGCCTTTTCATACACTACATGTACAATAGACCCTGAAATATGAAGTTTTGTTTGTTGTATATACATGGTTTACACTTTGTACAGTAGCGTGTTCTGCTATTCAATTTTTCCTGGTGCATTTTCTTGTATCTTTCACATTTCTGTTGACCAACTGTGATTTTGGCAACTTTAGGTGATGAAGATAAATCCGATGGGACAGCCATGTGGCATAGTCTAATTTAAGGTTTATTCGAAATTCTGATGTAAATGCAAGCTTTTAAAGTAAATGTAACTACAATTGTGCTAGCAACAGTCGTCCACGTCACAACAATGTAGAAAAGTTCAACAATTAAGGATAAATTCAACTAAGGATGTCACCACAATGTGGAAAAGTTCAACAATCAAGGATAAGTTCAACAACTAAGGATTTACCTGGCGAAAAGTCCAACAATCAAGGGTCTGTTCCAAGTTCGAGGCATAAATCTAGGGTGTAAATTGGTTGGCTTGTACAATTTAAGTTTGATTCGTGTTTGGCTTGTTAGCAAAATGAGCCGAGCTGAGTAAACTAGCTTGAGCTTTAGTTTACTCAGCTCATGAAGCTGGTGAGCAACTCGTAGTTCTTTTACGAGAAAGCTCGAGTTTGATTTGAGCTCAGCTCGTTCCTTAAAACGTGGCTCAGATTGACTTGGGAATTTTGCATCAGAGTATTAGGGTAATGCGGAATTGTGGATAACAATGGATGGCAGATATTGAAGAGGGGACGCATCAATAACGTTATTGCAGGAATTAAGCACACGTAGGTGAATGGATAAAGGACTGAAGCACACATAAGTATATTGATTATAGAGGCTGCTAAGTTTGATTTGCTCATCCATTTTGGAATTTGATGGTATGAGCTGACGCAGTGCTTTCTGTTCTCCTCTAGTCATAAAGGCATCTGTCTGGCTAAGGAGACTTTTTTGGGTTAGTTTTTGTTTTATTTTCTGCTTTACCAAAACGGTAACCAAAAAAAAAAAAAAAAAAACAACTGTTGTCCCAAAGGAGAATCATGTCTGACTTTCCCATCTTAATCTGTGCTGTTAAATCTGCAAGTGAACTTGTGTAATGCCTATTTCCTTCTTGAGAAATATAGCTACACTACACAACATTGGAAACAGCAGAAATACAGCAGTCTATTTATCAGGGTTGAACCTTCTCGCATTAATTTGTAGCTGTAGGGTGGTCCCTATATAGGACAAAGGTCCAGAGTGGACAACCTTTTCTTAGTTTTCTTAGCTCATCTCAAAATCTTATACCCAATTTCTCATATTGGGTCCTGATATTTGCCCAAAATATTCAAAATCAAGTGGATTTCGTTTCGATTCTAATTTGTAATCCAACTCATAAATAACGGTTTATGATTTTTTGGGTCTAAGACCAACTTATTATTGGGCTAATTCAAACAAACTGAATTCTCTTGTGATCGAGTTAGTTGACCCGAAATTGTGCACACATAGAGTGTGGTTGTAGTCTACGGGTTGAGTTGCGTCGGTTTTGGTCTCAACTAGTAACCCAATTCATACATAGCAGTTTATGATTTCTTAAGCTCACGACCCGCTTATTATTAGGCCAATCCAACTCTCTTGTAATCGGGTGAGACGGTTCGGTCATATTGAACCAAAAACCGAACTGAAATTGTGCCCATCCCTACTCCCTATCTCTCTTTCCTCCTTTCTTCCATCTGCAGCTGCCAAATGGGTTTTAATTTAAACACATAATAGGCTTTTCACTAGTTCTTGAAAAAGAAAAATGGAAAAATATAAAAGATGATAATGGATTAAATTTACATAACAATAACAGTACTAGCAACACATAACACAACAGTTGTAAAACACCATAATACTAGTAATAACGTTCGTATCCAACTTATAACATGGAGCCTTGTTTGTCGAAATTTATTGAGGGGTGTTTTTTATTTTAGTAATAGTTCATGACACCACACTTTTATATGTGTTAACAGTTAACTATTAATTTACTTTTTATAACCATGAATACACTTTTTATGACCCTTAAATTACTATTTATAATTCTTAATAACTTTTTATTACTTTTGTTGACATATGATCTCCACCGAGCCGATTGACTAATTGCATGACTCAATCATGCGTTACCAATGCCATGAAAATGGGCAGACACACACAGGGACAAATGGGGTCAGGCTACCCTATGGCAACCCACAAATCAGCAGTGGAGGTCTCATGTGACCCTAAGCCTTGCTGGTTTGCAACCCCAAGGCGCACACTAGCTGTTCGACGAAATGCGTTGGAGAACCTCGCACTGCTGCTGCTGCCTTGTGCAATGCGGGCGAGGCTCTTTGTTTTTTGTTTTTTCAGAAGCGCCTGGCCAAAATGATGTCGTTTGGGTCCAGGCACATTCAAATTCTTTTTAAATGACTTGGCTTCAAAATAGCGTCGTTTTGAGCCAGGTTTAAAAAATAAAAAAGAACCCACCACCAACTAGACGCACCAGGTGACAGCTAGACACACCACCAACTAAATCTTATTTACTAATACGAATTCTAAAACATAACTGAATTTTTACCTATGTTATTGCTAAAATATGAATATGGTTTGAATACCTTAGGTTAATTGTATTCTTCTCCATAAGGAGGTATATATAGGAGTTTACAAGGAAGTAATTAATTAGGAGAATATCTCCTAATTATACAAGGATGTGTAAACTATATAAAACAAGGAAGTAAATCACCTAATTAACTTAGGAAATAAATCTTCTTGATTTAGTAGATTAACTCACGTCTACACTCCTCCTCAAGTTGGTGCATACATGTCACCAATGCCCAACTAGGTAAGTGAGTCATAAAACACTCGTCCACAGACAACTTTTGTTAAGACATTCGCTAATTGATCTTCTGATTTTACGAAGGGTAGACAAATGATCTTGTTCTCAATTTTTTCTTTGATGAAATGTCTATCCGCCTCAACATGTTTAGTTCAATCATGTTGAACTGGATTATGAGCAATATCGATAGCTGACTTGTTATCACAATGTAACTCCATTGGCTTCTTTGGTTTAAAACCCAATTATGTCAAGAGTCCTATGATCCACAATAATTCACAAACTCTTTGAGCCATACCTCGATACTTTGCTTATACACTAGACCGAGCAACCACAATTTATTTTTTACTCCGCCAAGTGACTAGGTTATCTCCAACGAATGTAAAATAACCTAATGTAGAGCGTCTATCTGTAATGGAACCAACCCACTCATCATATGTATATCCAACAATTTCAAGATTTCCATTCTTTGAGAACATTAATCCCTTTCTAGGGCCTGACTTTAAATATCTTAAGATTCGATCAACTGCATTTATATAAGAAACACTAGATGAATGCATAAACTGCCTAACCACACCCACAACATATGCAATATATGGTATTGTATGTGCCAAATATATCAACCTTCAAATAAGGTGCTGGTATTATTCCTTATTGGTTGGCAACCGGTCCATGTCATCACACAACTTATTCATCTCAATAGTTGTGTCAACAGGCTTACATCCAAGCATTCCTGTTTCAGTGAGTAGATCCATCATATACTTCCTTTGAGACAGAAATATACAAGTTTTTGACCTTGCTACTTCAATTTCGAGGAAACATTTAAGAGCACCTAAATAGTTCATATCAAATTCATGAGACAAATACTTTTGTAGCTTCTGTTGCTCTCTTGTGTCGTTCCAAGTTACGACCATGTCATCCACATAAACAATTAATGCAATGATTTTTCCTCCATCATGCTTCAAGAACAGGATGTGGTTTGAATTACTTTGAATGTATCTAAAATTATGTATGGACTTAGTAAATCTGTCAAACCATGCCTTGGGAGATTGTTTTAACCCGTATAATGATTTTTTCAACTTGCAAACTTAATTTTTCTTGTCATTAGCTAAATTATATCCTGGTGGTAAATCCATGTATACCTCTTCTTCCAAGTTTCCATATAAGAAGGCATTTTTAACATCAAACTGATGTAGTGGCCAATTTAGATTTGCTATTAGAGATAGTAAGACTTTGATAGTGTTGATCTTAACTACTAGGGCGAAGGTCTCTTGGTAGTCTACCCCATATCTCTGTGTGTACCCCTTCGCCCCCAATCTAGCTTTATATATTTCAATGGATCCATCTACTTTGAATTTCATAGGATAGATCCGCCTGCATTTCACGGTCCTCTTTCCGTAAGGTAAAGGCATGAGCTCCCATGTGGCTTTCTTCTGGAGAGCTTGCATTTCTTCATTCATGGTTTTTTTTTTCTTTCTATTTTGAGTCTTCTAGTGCTTTAGTCACATTATTGGAGACAGATATGTCAGCACTGCTTCACAAAATGTACATGTGACTCTGATAATTTGCTTAGAGATATATAATTATTGATAGGATATTTTCATTTGGAAGATCTGCTTCGTACTGTACTCGAGGTTTACCACGCTTCTTTCTTTTTGGAAGTTGGTATATAAGGGTATCTGTATCTTTCATGCTTTTTGAAATTAAATCATCATGATATATTTCATTAGTGTTATCAGTTTCAGGGGGTGATGTTACTTGAATGACTTTCTCAAAAGGTGATTGGTGTGGTAGTAGAGCTGAATGCGGGTCCGGAGCGGGTAAAATCTCCAAAAACAATTCAACCTCCTCCTCATAATTTTGGCAGTGTGGAGTTGATTGATCATTTTTCCCTGGCGACCGGTCATTTTGACACATATGCTTAATGTTCGGCAAAAGTGGACAAAACAACTAGTCGTTTGGTTAGAGCAACCGGTTGTTTTGACACAGTGGCTTCGCCAATGAAGGAATAAAAGGGGGAAGTCGGTCATGTGGGAGAGGCGACTGGTGGCTTTGAGATAGAGACGCCTCATGTGCATGGATAAAGAGAGGCGACCGGTCGTTTTGATGCTGAGTCTTTTCCATTGTGAAAAAGTCTAGAAATGTTGGGGTGTTTGGCTCTAGATTCTCCTCATGTGCTTCTGAAAAATATATGTCGTGTTCCCAGAACACTACATCCATGGAGATATGGACCTTTTGACTTAGAGGGTGATAACATCAATAGCCTTTTTTATGAGGAGCATAGCCAATGAAAACACACTTTTCTGTAAGGGGATCCAATTTGTTATGCTGGTGATCATGTAAGTATACGAATACAACATAGCCAAAAATTCGTGGTTCAAGGTTTAGGGTAGGAGGTATTTAGAGATGGCAGTGAAGTGTTTGAAGAGGAGTTCAAGATGCTCAAGCAAATCCTATTTATAAGGTAAGCTGTAGAAAGGACGACCTCGCCTAAAAAAGATCGAGGCATGTTGGCACCAAATAAAGATGCAAGAACGACTTCCAATAAATGTCGATTCTTTCGCTCAACCACCCCATTTTGTTGGGGAGTATATGGACACGAGCATTGATGTATGATGCCATGATCTTATAAGAAGTTTTTTGAGATCATGATTAAGAAATTCTCCGCCATTGTCAGAATGGAGAACCTGGATTTGGGCATGAAACTGAGTCGGCGCCATTTTATGGAACTATTGAAACGTTAAGCTGACTTCCTCTTTGGTTTTGAGAACGGAAAACCAGGTCATTTGGGTGTAGTCATCAATGAAAGTGACAAACCATTGACTCCAGCCGGAGTAGCGATTTGAGTAGGCCCCCAAACATCAGAATGAATAAGGGAGAAGGGAACCAAACTTTTATTTGTACTTAATGGGAAAGAAACACGATGGCTCTTAGTCAATTCACACGTATCACACCAGAAGCTGGAAATATCAAAACTGGAAAGAAATTATAGAAACAACTTCTTCAAATAATTGAACGAGGCATGCCCAAGACGTTTATGCCATAACAAAATTTTGTCTCTCAGCCTCTCAGAACTAGCTTCACTTGTTGTGAAAGCTTGACCACCCTTGGTCTCACTATCTAGTGCCCCATCTTAGTAGTAGAGTTTGCCCCGTCTAGTACCACAACCAATCTTCTTCCTCGTGAAGATGTCTTGAAAAATACAATGATTCAGCCAAAATGTTACAGTACACCCCAAAGTAGTAATAAGTTATGCAACAGACAATAATTTATGTTCAAAGGATGGAACAATCAATACATAATCCAGATGTATGGACTTAGAGAGAGATAGAGAGTCTCCCCAACCATGAGGGAAGGGGTACCATTAGTATTAGACATCACCGTCTGAGTAGTTGGTTTGCCACTAATAAGTTAGCTAAGATCAAATGTCATATGATCTGTAGCACCCGAGTCAATAATATATGTGGGCTTTGGAGAGACGTATGAAAAGCAGAACCTTTGGTGGTGGTGATAGAAGCACAAGCCCGAGTAGCCGATTCAGCAGGATTGACCGCATGCTTCTGTGAGTCTGTAAGGAGGGAGAGAATCATAGGAGGTCCTAACATCGTAGCGTAAGTAAGATTTGATATGAGTGTGTGTTTGTGATTAAGGAGTTGATTTAAGAATTTGAGGATTTTGATTTGAGGAATTTGATTTAGGGATTTGATTTTAGAGGTATGTGTTTAAGGAGTTTGATAAGAGGATTTGATTTGAGAGGCAAGGAATTTGATTTAGGGTTTGAGTTTGAATTTGAGGGTATGATTTGAGGGCTTAGAGACAACCTAGAATCGATTGCTCTGATACCATGGTAAAATATGAATATGGTTTGAATACTTTAGGTTGATTGTATACTTCTCCAAAAGGAGGTACATATAGGAGTTTATAAGGGTGCTTTACAAGGAAATAGATACAGTAACTCATTAGGAGAATATCTTCTAATTATACAAGGATGTGTAAACTATATAAAACAATGAAGTAAATAACCTAATTAACTTAGGAAATAAATCTCTTTGATTTAGTATGTTAACTCACGTCAACAACTATAACGCGTGAATTAGTAACGCCAGTTTGTGATGGGATGGTAAACCAAAGAGTTTCTCGGGCCATGAAATACTTAAATGTGATTCTATTTCCCTATATAAAATTTTTAGTGTCAAGAGCACATTGATTTTCCACTTAAATGTGATTCTATTTCATTCTACACGTCCGTTTATATGTGTTTTATGTTAACCTAGCAAAGTTCTCTTCTTCCACTTATATGTGTTTATGCTCTTAGTCTTTTTTTCATAGATATATATATATATATATAATATTCTATTTTATAAAATATTGTTTGTATTGTTAGTTTTGCCATAAATTATGAATGGAAATACTATATTTTATTTTTTTAAATATTATTTTCTTCTTAAAAAAATTTCAAAACTTTTACACTATAACCCTATGAGGTCACAATCCTTCGTCCGCCACTAGCCATGAATCAGTCATACGTTACCACACTTTCATATGTCTCAATCCCACCACTTGGTCACACCTGACCCAATGCGTTACCCAGATGACTCAAGGCAACCCTCCACCAGCAAACTGAGCAATGTTTGGGTCTAGTCAATACCAACCATCCTACACGTGGGGAATACTTGATCAAAATCAATAAGTGCCCTCTCCAAGGATCTAATTAAACCAGACTAGGAGTGGTTGGAACATGATTACAGACTACCTCCCTATGCATACCAACTTGGATAGGTGTGATCACATGATTGGAGCAAGAACTAAATGGCTCTCCCTAGCTGCCAAAAAATCCTTCACTGCCTTTATCTGGCTGGCTCTCTCTGTAATTAGCACATCAAGCCATGCCTAAGCACTCCCCATGATCATGATAATAGCATGGGTAGACACCCTCTCAACCCTATTTCAAGGATCCTTGCCTTGTTGAGATCTCTATAAATACCCTCACTTATATTTAGAAAAAAGGTAATAACTTCATAGCTCTCAGAAACGCTGCCCATTTCCACTCTCTGCTTCACTCTGACTTTGGTATTGGAGAAAGTTGGATGGTACCACACTAGTACCTCTTTAGTGACATGTTATGTCTTCTCTGCAGACCACTTTGGTAAATAAGTGAAGACGAAGTGTACAGTGTTGACTTGGTAGAAGCTCGACTTCAACTCAGTCAAAGCCCTTAGTTCACCATCTGAAATCAGGTATCAACAACTATTAATACATTTTTATATTGTTATTACACTTTTTCTACTTGACTTACATCTCACTTTCTCTACACTACTGCGTTATAGTGCAATGAACACCTCATAGTGATTACAGTTTTGAACTACAACTATAAAAATAAACAAGATGTTGGCGAGTCTTAGTTTCCTTTTATTTATTTATTTTGTAATCACTTACCCTATGTATAGTCCAATTGTAATTAGGATATCTTTTGTATTTTGCAATCACTTACCCTAACTATTCTAAGGGTTAGCACACCTTGTAATCTTTAAATAAACCACTATGTTGGAGAAGAATACATATAAAAAAACTTCTTGTATACTTTGTTTGGCATGATATCAAAGTCCAACACTTTTGTGACCTGTGTTTGCTATACCCTTGTCGTACCTCATTGCCCTTGCCCTTGCCGTGCCCTTGTTGTGTCCTTGCTCTTGCCGTGCTTGTCCCTTGCCATGCCCTAGTTTTTAGGTTTTGATATTGTCTATTTTTCAGAGTTTACTACCATATAATTCTATTTCAACTTCAATTAACTCAAGACTCCTCACTTAAAAGAATGAGTAACAAGTCTCATCCACCATAACGTTTGTGAATTTCATCAAGAAGAAATTAACCTCATTGTCCTTTTTTTTAAAAAAATATCAAAAAGAGAAACTTAATTAGATAACCTTCAACAATACAACTAAGACATCAACATGACATCTAAAGCATCAAGGTTAAATAAGCAACAAAACTAACAAACTAAAACACAAAACCAAAATGTACAAAAGCCACACAAACAACTATTAGCCCACATCAGCATGATCTCAAGTAAATCCCACATAACCCAAAAGAACCAAAACCCTAAAACAACCAATAACCCTAAATGAACACTATTACCACCACCTAGAGAAAAAGCAGCCATCAAACCCACCACACCTAGCCTTTAAGTGAATAAAAATCATGTGATAGATATGGAGAAAACATGATTTCCAACGATCTAAGTGTGTATAACAATGAAGAAATAACTCGGTATTTATCTCATTGAAATTATTATTAAATTCTTGAAGTTATTTATCAATGATCATGTAAAAGAGATTAACACGATAATAATGAAGGTTTGTATTTTCCTCTACTCTACGATGTGATCTTCCTCAAGCTATGAACACATCATCCATATTGGGAACGTCAATATATTGCTTGCAAAAAAGGAATAAACTTTATCAAGCAAAATAACCCAATCACCATTCCTCATTGATAGCATTCACAATATTTTGATCTTTCTTTTATAATTTTATTACAGACCATGTGATTACCAATATACTTTCTTTTAAAATCATAAATACATAAAATAAAAAATGGAAAGATTGCATCAACTCAAACAAATTAATTGCTTCACCTCTTTGATCATAGTTTACTCTATCTTCAACAAAAAATTCAAGCACCACAACTACAACATAAAAATCATAGTTAGTAAAGTAATGTGAACGCTAATGAGTATCACCAGCACGTTTAAGACTAATCTCTTGACTTTAACCATGCCCACTTAGAAGTTCATAATTTTGAATAGTTTCAATGACTTGGATTTTTTCTCTCAAATCATATCACAACACTTGCATCACGCTCCGACAACATGAAGCACACTACTAACCACAACAAAAAAAAAAGGCAATTTCAATATGATTCTTTGCCACAACCATAAAAGCTAATTGAAGTTAATGTGCAAAAAAATGAACAAAATACACACATTCATTTTCTCTGAAGATGAGTTTTTTTAACACCATTTAGCTCACCTTGCATCTTATTAGTCCTATCATAACATTGTCCTCATAGCGTAGATCTGCTCAATTTATGTCTTGAAAATAAATCATCAATTATATCTTTTAGAAGTCCAAGGTGGTACTAGTAACATGTTAAATTCCCACAAACCTTTCAATTACTTGGCCTTTTAGTCCACATACCAAAACACAATTTTCGTTTTCTCATTCTTTACCACATTAAGTGATTTATTGGTCAAAATAGAAAACATTAAACCTTTTATATCACGGAGGATGACACCAATGATCTCAGTGGTAGCGGTATTTACAATATCATTCTGAATTACGGGTGTTGTTAACTTTAGATTACTTGGACATTATCCAACATAATAGTCTTAACATTGTCATTAACAAGAAATTGAGAAAGATCAAAGAAAGAAATTACACATATTGCTTGAAGTTTATGTTTCATTATAACCATGAAAGGCAAGGCATTGTCTAAATAATAATCAAAAGCAACCAACTGATGCATTCAAGCAAGTGCAATGAGCAACATGAGCTTGTTCTGAATTACTTAATAACAATTGTTTGATTATGTTGTCTTTAAATTCATTAGAGCTAGACAATTTTGTGACGCTTGGTTATGAATGTTACCCCAGCCACATGAATTTGCAGTTAATTTTTTTTTCTCCAATTATAAAAACCATCACTAATAAAGACGTCACCACATACTTAATCACCATTTTTTTGTTTAAAAAGATAGCAACAAAGACAAAATAGAACATCTTTGTATATGCTATACTCCAACCAATTAGGATAGTCATCAAACCAAGAATAGACGTCATGAATATTTTCCAAATTAATCTTTGTGGAAAAACATGGTTTCGAGCTACGCTCCTCGAACTTGATCTAAAATATTAGGATTGTAATCCAAAATCTAAGTTTGACGTCCATAGTTTGACGAAAGAATCACTAACATTGTTTCTAGCTCACGTGCACCGTGCACACACCTCTATTGTGAAGCTTAGCTCATTAGGAAGGAGATTATTTATGGAACTACATATTTGTCAACATAAGAGAAGGACTTTAGATAATCCTATTCGCATGTCATACCATAAAAGAGGTTCATAAATCAGACTGTGCAACCAATTAAGGAAACAATAATAACCAATGGGATTGGGCAATTAGAAATGCATCTCCAAACCTCGCGAGCAAACATGCCGTGAATAAATACACAATCTCGAGATTCATTGTCATTCTAACAAAAAGAACAAGAAGCATCATTGCCTAAATCAAGTTTTTCAATTTGAAATTTGATTCTGAGTCTTCCATAAACAGAAAGTTCACTGAAAATCTCCACTTTAGATATTTAACTTCCCTCTCTCCTTTTCCTTTTTCATTTCTACTTTTACTTGAAAAAAGTTGCAAATAAAGATGCAAGAACGACTTCCAATAAATGTCGATTCTTTCGCTCAACCACCCCATTTTGTTGGGGAGTATATGGACACGAGCATTGATGTATGATGCCATGATCTTATAAGAAGTTTTTTGAGATCATGATTAAGAAATTCTCCGCCATTGTCAGAATGGAGAACCTGGATTTGGGCATGAAACTGAGTCGGCGCCATTTTATGGAACTATTGAAACGTTAAGCTGACTTCCTCTTTGGTTTTGAGAACGGAAAACCAGGTCATTTGGGTGTAGTCATCAATGAAAGTGACAAACCATTGACTCCAGCCGGAGTAGCGATTTGAGTAGGCCCCCAAACATCAGAATGAATAAGGGAGAAGGGAACCAAACTTTTATTTGTACTTAATGGGAAAGAAACACGATGGCTCTTAGTCAATTCACACGTATCACACCAGAAGCTGGAAATATCAAAACTGGAAAGAAATTATAGAAACAACTTCTTCAAATAATTGAACGAGGCATGCCCAAGACGTTTATGCCATAACAAAATTTTGTCTCTCAGCCTCTCAGAACTAGCTTCACTTGTTGTGAAAGCTTGACCACCCTTGGTCTCACTATCTAGTGCCCCATCTTAGTAGTAGAGTTTGCCCCGTCTAGTACCACAACCAATCTTCTTCCTCGTGAAGATGTCTTGAAAAATACAATGATTCAGCCAAAATGTTACAGTACACCCCAAAGTAGTAATAAGTTATGCAACGACAATAATTTATGGTCAAAGGATGGAACAATCAATACAGAATCCAGATGTATGGACTTAGAGAGAGATAGAGAGTCTCCCCAACCATGAGGGAAGGGGTACCATTAGTATTAGACATCACCGTCTGAGTAGTTGGTTTGCCACTAATAAGTTAGCTAAGATCAAATGTCATATGATCTGTAGCACCCGAGTCAATAATATATGTGGGCTTTGGAGAGACGTATGAAAAGCAGAACCTTTGGTGGTGGTGATAGAAGCACAAGCCCGAGTAGCCGATTCAGCAGGATTGACCGCATGCTTCTGTGAGTCTGTAAGGAGGGAGAGAATCATAGGAGGTCCTAACATCGTAGCGTAAGTAAGATTTGATATGAGTGTGTGTTTGTGATTAAGGAGTTGATTTAAGAATTTGAGGATTTTGATTTGAGGAATTTGATTTAGGGATTTGATTTTAGAGGTATGTGTTTAAGGAGTTTGATAAGAGGATTTGATTTGAGAGGCAAGGAATTTGATTTAGGGTTTGAGTTTGAATTTGAGGGTATGATTTGAGGGCTTAGAGACAACCTAGAATCGATTGCTCTGATACCATGGTAAAATATGAATATGGTTTGAATACTTTAGGTTGATTGTATACTTCTCCAAAAGGAGGTACATATAGGAGTTTATAAGGGTGCTTTACAAGGAAATAGATACAGTAACTCATTAGGAGAATATCTTCTAATTATACAAGGATGTGTAAACTATATAAAACAATGAAGTAAATAACCTAATTAACTTAGGAAATAAATCTCTTTGATTTAGTATGTTAACTCACGTCAACAACTATAACGCGTGAATTAGTAACGCCAGTTTGTGATGGGATGGTAAACCAAAGAGTTTCTTGGGCCATGAAATACTTAAATGTGATTCTATTTCCCTATATAAAATTTTTAGTGTCAAGAGCACATTGATTTTCCACTTAAATGTGATTCTATTTCATTCTACACGTCCGTTTATATGTGTTTTATGTTAACCTAGCAAAGTTCTCTTCTTCCACTTATATGTGTTTATGCTCTTAGTCTTTTTTTCATAGATATATATATATATATATAATATTCTATTTTATAAAATATTGTTTGTATTGTTAGTTTTGCCATAAATTATGAATGGAAATACTATATTTTATTTTTTTAAATATTATTTTCTTCTTAAAAAAATTTCAAAACTTTTACACTATAACCCTATGAGGTCACAATCCTTCGTCCGCCACTAGCCATGAATCAGTCATACGTTACCACACTTTCATATGTCTCAATCCCACCACTTGGTCACACCTGACCCAATGCGTTACCCAGATGACTCAAGGCAACCCTCCACCAGCAAACTGAGCAATGTTTGGGTCTAGTCAATACCAACCATCCTACACGTGGGGAATACTTGATCAAAATCAATAAGTGCCCTCTCCAAGGATCTAATTAAACCAGACTAGGAGTGGTTGGAACATGATTACAGACTACCTCCCTATGCATACCAACTTGGATAGGTGTGATCACATGATTGGAGCAAGAACTAAATGGCTCTCCCTAGCTGCCAAAAAATCCTCCACTGCCTTTATCTGGCTGGCTCTCTCTGTAATTAGCACATCAAGCCATGCCTAAGCACTCCCCATGATCATGATAATAGCATGGGTAGACACCCTCTCAACCCTATTTCAAGGATCCTTGCCTTGTTGAGATCTCTATAAATACCCTCACTTACATTTAGAAAAAAGGTCATAACTTCATAACTCTCAGAAACACTGCCCATTTCCACTCTCTGCTTCATTCTGACTTTGGTATCGGAGAAAGTTGGATGGTACCACACTAGTACCTCTTTAGTGACATGTTATGTCTTCTCTGCAGACCACTTTGGTAAATAAGTGAAGACGAAGTGTACAGTGTTGACTTGGTAGAAGCTCGACTTCAACTCAGTCAAAGCCCTTAGTTCACCATCTGAAATCAGGTATCAACAACTATTAATACATTTTTATATTGTTATTACACTTTTTCTACTTGACTTACATCTCACTTTCTCTACACTACTGCGTTATAGTGCAATGAACACCTCATAGTGATTACAGTTTTGAACTACAACTATAAAAATAAACAAGATGTTGGCGAGTCTTAGTTTCCTTTTATTTATTTATTTTGTAATCACTTACCCTATGTATAGTCCAATTGTAATTAGGATATCTTTCGTATTTTGCAATCACTTACCCTAACTATTCTAAGGGTTATCACACCTTGTAATCTTTAAATAAACCACTATGTTGGAGAAGAATACATATAAAAAAACTTCGTGTATACTTTGTTTGGCATGATATCAAAGTCCAACACTTTTGCGACTTGTGTTTGCTATACCCTTGTCGTACCTCATTGCCCTTGCCCTTGCCGTGCCCTTGTTGTGTCCTTGCTCTTGCCGTGCTTGTCCCTTGCCATGCCCTAGTTTTTAGGTTTTGATATTGTCTATTTTTCAGAGTTTACTACCATATAATTCTATTTCAACTTCAATTAACTCAAGACTCCTCACTTAAAAGAATGAGTAACAAGTCTCATCCACCATAACGTTTGTGAATTTCATCAAGAAGAAATTAACCTCATTGTCCTTTTTTTTAAAAAAATATCAAAAAGAGAAACTTAATTAGATAACCTTCAACAATACAACTAAGACATCAACATGACATCTAAAGCATCAAGGTTAAATAAGCAACAAAACTAACAAACTAAAACACAAAACCAAAATGTACAAAAGCCACACAAACAACTATTAGCCCACATCAGCATGATCTCAAGTAAATCCCACATAACCCAAAAGAACCAAAACCCTAAAACAACCAATAACCCTAAATGAACACTATTACCACCACCTAGAGAAAAAGCAGCCATCAAACCCACCACACCTAGCCTTTAAGTGAATAAAAATCATGTGATAGATATGGAGAAAACATGATTTCCAACGATCTAAGTGTGTATAACAATGAAGAAATAACTCGGTATTTATCTCATTGAAATTATTATTAAATTCTTGAAGTTATTTATCAATGATCATGTAAAAGAGATTAACACGATAATAATGAAGGTTTGTATTTTCCTCTACTCTACGATGTGATCTTCCTCAAGCTATGAACACATCATCCATATTGGGAACATCAATATATTGCTTGCAAAAAAGGAATAAACTTTATCAAGAAAAATACCCCAATCACCATTCCTCATTGATAGCATTCACAATATTTTGATCTTTCTTTTGTAATTTTATTACAGACCATGTGATTACCAATATACTTTCTTTTAAAATCACAAATACATAAAATAAAAAATGGAAAGATTGCATCAACTCAAACAAATTAATTGCTTCACCTCTTTGATCATAGTTTACTCTATCTTCAACAAAAAATTCAAGCACCACAACTACAACATAAAAATCATAGTTAGTAAAGTAATGTGAACGCTAATGAGTATCACCAGCACGTTTGAGACTAATCTCTTGACTTTAACCATGCCCACTTAGAAGTTCATAATTTTGAATAGTTTCAATGACTTGGATTTTTTCTCTCAAATCATATCACAACACTTGCATGACGCTCCGAAAACATTAAGCACACTACTAACCACAACAACAAAAAAGAGGCAATTTCAATATGATTCTTTGCCACAACCATAAAAGCTAATTGAAGTTAATGTGCAAAAAAATGAACAAAATACACACATTCATTTTCTCTCAAGATGAGTTTTTTAACACCATTTAGCTCACCTTGCATCTTATTAGTCCTATCATAACATTGTCCTCATAGCGTAGATATGCTCAATTTATGTCTAGAAAATAAATCATCAATTATATCTTTTAGAGGTCCAAGGTGGTACTAGTAACATGTTAAATTCCCACAAACCCTTCAATTACTTGGCCTTTTAGTCCACATACCAAAACACAATTTTCGTTTTCTCATTCTTTACCACATTAAGTGATTTATTGATCAAAATAGAAAACTTTAAACCTTTTATATCACGGAGGATGACATCATTGATCTCAGTGGTAGCGGTATTTACAATATTATTCTGAATTACGGGTGTTGTTAACTTTAGATTACCTAGACATCATCCAACATAATAGTCTTAACATTGTCATTATGAACAACAAGAAATTGAGAAAGATCAAAGAAAGAAATTACACATATTGCTTGAAGTTTATGTTTCATTATAACCATGAAAGGCAAGGCATTGTCTAAATAATAATCAAAAGCAACCAACTGATGCATTCAAGCAAGTGCAATGAGCAACATGAGCTTGTTCTGAATTACTTAATAACAATTGTTTGATTATGTTGTCTTTAAATTCATTAGAGCTAGACAATTTTGTGACGCTTGGTTATGAATGTTACCCCAGCCACATGAATTTGCAGTTAATTTTTTTTTCTCCAATTATAAAAACCATCACTAATAAAGACGTCACCACATACTTAATCACCATTTTTTTGTTTAAAAAGATAGCAACAAAGACAAAATAGAACATCTTTGTATATGCTATACTCCAACCAATTAGGATAGTCATCAAACCAAGAATAGACGTCATGAATATTTTCCAAATTAATCTTTGTGGAAAAACATGGTTTCGAGCTACGCTCCTCGAACTTGATCTAAAATATTAGGATTGTAATCCAAAATCTAAGTTTGACGTCCATAGTTTGACGAAAGAATCACTAACATTGTTTCTAGCTCACGTGCACCGTGCACACACCTCTATTGTGAAGCTTAGCTCATTAGGAAGGAGATTATTTATGGAACTACATATTTGTCAACATAAGAGAAGGACTTTAGATAATCCTATTCGCATGTCATACCATAAAAGAGGTTCATAAATCAGACTGTGCAACCAATTAAGGAAACAATAATAACCAATGGGATTGGGCAATTAGAAATGCATCTCCAAACCTCGCGAGCAAACATGCCGTGAATAAATACACAATCTCGAGATTCATTGTCATTCTAACAAAGAACAAGAAGCATCATTGCCTAAATCAAGTTTTTCAATTTGAAATTTGATTCTGAGTCTTCCATAAACAGAAAGTTCACTGAAAATCTCCACTTTAGATATTTAACTTCCCTCTCTCCTTTTCCTTTTTCATTTCTACTTTTACTTGAAAAAAGTTTTTTTTTTTTTTTTTAAATCTTTGACCAAGAACAGTGTAATTTATTTATTTATCATTGAAAGCAACAGCATGTAATTGAAGTAGAAAATCCACAGTGCATTACCAATTTATGCGCGTAAAAATATAGGAGGAATTAACCACATGCCACACAGTTTCCAAAAGTGCCCATCATCAAAACATACAATTTTGGCGATGTGGCCAGACCTGATTGGGCGTCCTGAAAAGTGCCGAAACGCGAAACCACAGTCAACAAAAATCTGCCCACTAGATCCCAAATCGGCGAGTCTGGCAGCACTACTAGACCACGTTGCAGCAGCATCACACGCGCACGTGCATCCACTGTTATGCTGACCTGAGCCCAAACTCCGATGGCACACCCGTAATTAACCGATATCCCAAGGGCCATTCCAACCCCCCACCACACCAGACGCGCAAAGTAAACTTAATTTCCTGAGCGTGGGCCGCTGTTTCAGGTTACAATTACCTGTGGCGTTAGCCCAGAAGAGCCGGTGGCAGCCCACGCGTCGCAACGTAACTGGTCTGTGGCGGGTATAAATAATACCCACCCCGGCTGTTGTCATAGATTTCATAGGGTTAGAGTATAAGAGCCATCTATAAAAATAAAAAATAAAAACAACCTCAAAACAGACGTATTTTGCTTTGCTTTTGCTCTGAGAGGGAGGCTTGTGTTGTGGGCGTTGATTCAGTTACTGGCGGTCTCTAATTCGCTTGGTGCAGGTCGGGAACTGCTTCGCGTTTAGGGCCTTTTTTTCGTACAAGACCTATGAGCCAGGTGGCGCCATGGTATTGGTCGGTGGGTGCGAAATGGGTCCCGCCTTGCATCAACTGAATCGGAGACCGCGGTGAAGAGAGGGGTTGGGTTGTTTGGTGGTTCATGGATCTCGCGTTTTTTGCTTTTGCTCGTTTCTCAGATCTCATCTCAGGTTGGCCACTTCCAACAAATATATATCTATATATCTATGTATCTCTAATCTGTATATATTCTTAATTAATTAACAAAAATTTTGGGTAATAAAAACATAAAATTTTAATTACATGGGTGGAAAATCAATAGATCTTTACCCATTTCATTATATGCTAACACAGAAAACACTAATTTCCTATTGTTTTATCTGGAATAGTTTTTTTTTTTTGTTGCTTTGTTGTAAGGGAAATAGTTTTGGTATCTTGTTTTCTCTTTCATTGATGTGCTTTTCTTTTATGATTTTTTCTCCTAGTTTAGATTAGATTAAAGTAGAATATCGCATGTATCCTCGTCTAATTGTTGGATCGATAAAGTTGGTAATTATTCCAATTTCCACTACAAGATTTTGCTTTCGCTTTCGATTATCTTTTTAGGTACGTGACATCACTATTATTCTCATTAATTTTGGTTTTATGGAATTTATTTTACATTTTCAGTTAGGCAAGAGTAATTAACTGCATTAAAAATAAATTTAATAGCATAGAAAGTAATAAATTGTGCCTCCAAATATTTTTATTTTCATTTCCAAATTGTGTTGCTACATCAGGGGGAAAGCCTTTCTCTTTCTTTAAAGCCTACATCAGGGGGCAAGTTGTGTTTGCACGTCTTGTTTAAAGTAGAGTTAAAAGTATATAGTTGCGCTATTTCAATCCATTTTTATTTTCACACACACTTTTTAATTTTGTTTCAAGTACAAAAACCGGGAAATGAGCACGCCCCTTTACACCCGAGTACAAATCTCCCTTACTTGTAGATTAGATTAATTTAGAGTTGTTTAAACTATCGCTTATGTAAAATGTCGTGAATTTTAATTGGCACTGCTATTTTATTTATGTATTTGTTTTGCAAAGCTGGTTACTATTAGCTAAGTCCCTCCTCAGCTTTTGTGATAACATATAGATTGTTACTTTTTCGGGGAAAATTGAGAAAAGCACAGAATCTTTCAAAAGAATGAATGGGTTGTTAAGCGGTCATATGAAAAGGAAAAAAAGCATCCTGTGTTCAGACACTAGGGTGTAGGATTTTTACTAAAAAGGGCTGCAGAAAACCCTTCCATAGAAAGTCCGCAGTGCCCAAAAAGAATAAATATAAAAGAAAATACAAGTTGTGGTTGTTATTTTCTGAAATATTATTCTAACACTCCTTTTTTTACCACTTTGGGAGTGCACTGCACATACCTAAAACATAAGTGCCGAAAAAGCTTCCCCCTCCTCAGCGACTTATTTCTGCAGTCTGGGATATTCGACAACTTCTAGCAGATACTTCTTATACTTTGCGGCGTATGTTTAGGGGAGCTAATTCGGTGGTGGATGCCTTTGATTACCATATTAATAGTTAGTCATCGTTAATGGGGTATAATTCAGTTGGTTGAATTTTTTCACCTTCGCTAATGTGGATAGATCTTGATAAATATTTGTGTGTAAACACACCTTTTCTAATTAAAGAGAATACCACCGCAGCTAATCCCATGAAATCAGTCGATCCCCGAAAA
Source organism: Prunus persica (assembly GCF_000346465.2). Lineage (NCBI taxonomy): Eukaryota > Viridiplantae > Streptophyta > Magnoliopsida > Rosales > Rosaceae > Prunus > Prunus persica. Next base: position 1,587,264 of record NC_034013.1, on the reverse strand, counting down.
TCAGCATCGATGGACTCTTCATCACAAGATCAGCGGCATATCCTCTAAGAATTGATTTGTAATTTATTCTGAAATATATGAGATTAATGCTAGACTTGGGAAAGTCCCAAAATCATCTTGGTCAGTTCAATTGCTCTATACTTCTCTCATTTTTCGTCTTCCTTCTCGAGTTTGTTTTCTTTCATCAATCGCTTGTGCTAAAAAAAAAAAATGGTTTGTAATCATCTTTCTTACATTTTTAGAGAACCTCTATGTAATCTGCTGTGATTCTTATTATTCAATATTTCCTTTTTACAAGTCAATTTTATCCACAAACACAACAAAAACAAAGACATAAGTTAAAAGGAGAACAAAACAAAAATCCCAACCTACATAGTCCCTAAAGTTCTAAGGTTTTCCACTGTAATTAAGGAGAGATTCAACCAAAAAAATTTAAAGAGGTCAAGAAAGGCACTGAATGTTATTGTTTGCGTTTGGATTGGTTGATTAAAAAGTAATAAAGCGTTGTTCAACTAAGCTGATTATGGTTCAAACAAAGACAAATTTCTCAAACCCACAATCATTCGCATGGCACAAATTGGTGAGAGTCTTCTAGTATCATGACTGGTTACTTTTGTGGAAGCTATTTATACTCTTTCTTGTCTTTTTTTGGTTATGGAGAAAATTTCCAATTTAGATACTAACTAGCTCTCATTTAGTAATACTTTTTTTGGGATACTCCTTACCGCAAATCATGTTTGACACTTGTGCAAAAACAATTTATCAAGAACACAAAATTAAAAACTTTTATACACGTCATATTAAAATTGACAGAAATGTAAGACTTCTTAATTACAGAAAATGAGGGAAGTATTTCCTCTTAACATGGACAGAAGTTAAGTAGGAGGAAAGTATCAGAAGTTAAGTAGGAGGAAAGTATTTTCCTCTTAATATTAACAGAAGTTAAGTAGGAAGAAAGTATTTTCCCCTTAATATTTACAAACGTCTTAAATTATAAACTCTACTAATCTCAATTGATAAAATAAAAATTAAAAAGGATAAAACTATTATGAACCTCCCTCCATGACATCCAGCCTTTAATAGACATTTCTTAAATTTCACTTCATACAAGATAGTTTGGCTAGTGAGGGTGCCACATGAGGGTACTATATATAAACTCCTTACGTGGATTTTCATATTAGACATATGATCATTTCATTAAACTTAAATGAAGTTACTATTCAGATGAATCTTGTAGCTAATATGAAGGTGCACATCTATTGTTCATATATGGCACCCTCACCCCATAGAACGACTCAGTTTGGCTAATGTTGTTTTGCAATAGCATGTGTTTGGGCCTAAAATGAAAAAACACCTATGAAGGGATTTTTTAAGCCAAATGGGCCTTGAGCCACTGAATTTCTTAAAAGATTAAAGGAAGCAGAGGCCTAAAGTCAATTACTTGATCTCATTGAACTCAATTACTTTCCTCTGTATTAAGATATTTGGTTGACAACTCCTGAGTTATCTTTTAAGTTTATTGCTCTGTCAACACTTGATATCAATGTCCTAGTTGCTAGGATTTTCTTATATCAGTTCGTTAGTAAACTGGTTTATCCATTTACCAGTTTGTTTCCCTTTAAATTCTTATTGTAATGAATTAAATCGAGAAATATTCAATTCTAAAGATTTCTTTTTTACTGCATTTAAGTTTATAAAGTGTTCATTTATCATTTTTCACTTGTTTCAGTCAATATCAAACCATAAAACACCAGAATCAGCTATCAACTTTTTTAGTCTGATCTAGGGTTTCTTAGGATCTTGATGTTTTTAGCCTAATCTAGGGCAAAACCTTAAGGAACTCCTGTGCACCAGCGCGTACAAGTAGAATTTTGAAGTCCTTAGTCATACAAGGCATTAAAAAGAACTAATTTAAGCCAATTCCCCACTCAAAGCACAATGGCTTGATTAGAAGTTAAGATATTTAAGCGCAAATCATTAAAGCCTAATAACTAATTACTCAATCATGTTTTCTATTGGGTCTAGCCAAGTTCCAATAGAGGCACACCTATTAAAAAAAAAATAGTTGGATCAGTCCAGGGCATGTTACTTGGCCTTAAGCAAACTTCAGTGCCAATATTGGAGGAGAGGCCAGAATACTGTTCACACAGGTGTGCCTGGTCCTATTTCTTCTCCTTGGGCAAACAACATATTTAGAAATGCATGGCCAGTAACCGATCAACATTATTTTGTGGAAGAGGATAAAGAGATATAGTGCTTTTGGATAACCTTTACTAGATGATAATGAATTTATTTGAAATTCAAGGTGTTGATTATTTATGTCACACCCCAAATTCACACTAAATTAACTAAAAGAACAACTAGATTTATCTTATTACATTGCTCAATTTGAACTACCAGGATTTACAAGGTTATAATCTAAAGTCTCCCAAATCAAACACATCTTCATTAGTGCAGCAATACATCACAAATGAACCAATCTTCTATTCCAAGCTAATTTGAAATGGAAGAGGAAAGGGTGGGCTACAAAGCTCAGTAAGTAACTATATATGGCCACTAATGAGTATGAAGATCACAACTATACAATATTTGAAGATGAGACTGAAAAGAGTACACAAAACAAAACTGAACAATTCAAGGGCTGAGATACAATTCATATTCAGAATTAGAGAAACAATATCAATGAGACAGCTTTTGTAATCCTCATTAGGGGTTCCAATGAGGCCATATTCCCATGGTGGTCGCATGGGTCTTATTACCAACGAGCCAGAGGTCCTGACTTTTTCAAAAGAAGGCACAAACATTGTAATTTAGATGGTATGAATCAACCACAAGTTCAGATGCTATTCAATGTTCACTAGAGTTCCTTTAACAATCAAATGAAGGCAAACATATATATTTGAATTGGGGGTATTAAACAAGGCTTTCATATCACAAAGATCAAATAGAAATGTTCAATACCAAGGAAGTTCAGACGCTTGGATTGATGGGAGGAACAAAGCTAGAACCATAATAGAAACTTAGTTGAAACAACAAGCTGAGACTATAATCTCCGAACACTTCAATCTCTTCTTAATGAAGAAAGCAATCCTAGAGCTTCTTAGCTTCAGTTCTTCCTTTCCCAGCAACCTAGAGCTGTGTTTTCATTATAACTATAATATTTGTACAGACAAACAAGGAGTTGCTATGTAGCTAAAACATGTGGTTCTGATTTAGACACTTAATGTATGAGGTGGCTTTCAATTGTTAGAAGTCAAATGCAAATTGAACTCTAATGGCTGAGACAAGCTGCTCAAGGAAACATGAGGTGGCACCAACAAGCAGCAGGTGCTAATATGAATCAAGCAAGAGGTGTCGGCGGCTATGAATGGGTGTGGGTTGTGTTTTGGGTGCATAGATGGGAGGTGCAGGGTGTTGATGACTTCTCTAGAAGAGTATGGGTGAACACTATGAAACATAAGGATGAAGCCTTGAAGATATTCCTGAAATGGAAGAAGATGATTGAAACTCAAAGTGGTTGAAAGATCAAGACTCTTAGATTTGAAAATGGCGGTGAGTATAGGTCTGATCATTTCTTGAAAGTTTGTCAAGATGAGGGTATTGTGAAGCATTTCACGGTTAAGGAGACACTGCAACATAATGGGGTGGCAGAGCGCATGAATCGTACTTCGCTTGAGAAAGTGCGATGCATGTTGTCTAATGCTGGTTTAGGCAAAGCGTTTTGGGCTCAGGCAATTACTTATGCAAGCCATCTCACTAATCGGCTGCCTACTGCTGCGAATGAGGACAAATGCCTATGGTCTAGTAAACCTTGTACTCATTATGAATACTTGCATATATTTGGTTGCCCTGCTTACTTTCATGTTAGGGAAAACAAGTTAGATCTGAGAGCACATAAAGCCTTTTTTATGGGCTTCAGCACTAGCGATTAGTGTCAAGATATGAAGAAATTTGTTGTAGTGAGGTTTGAACAATAATGACTCTAAAAGTGATGTGACCAAGACCATGAGTGGTTCAAAACATGTGGAGTTATTGAAAACTCCAGTTGTTCCAGTGAGGTCTGATGATTTAGACACTAGTCTTACAGTTGATTTTGATGATGAGAACAAGAATAATGAAGAGGATGCATTTACCCAAGACCCTTCATAGCAACAAAATACTATTGCAACTAGTAAACCGAAAAGAGTGATTCGAAAGCCTGCTCGATATACTGATATTGTGGAATATGCACTTTCATTTATTGAAGATGAAATTTCTTCGACTAGAAGGGGATGAATATACTTTTATCAATCAAATTAACAAGAAATTACGCGTCGAATTTTAATGAGGAAAAACCCCAAGACGAGATTTTTTTTTTAAAAAAAAAAACCACTGGTACTTTACCATGCAGAAATCAATCCACTAAGATTAACAAGATGTACATAAAGGACTCGACTCAACTCAACTTACTTGAATCTTCTATAAGGCAGCCAAACCTCTGGCCTCTTGCTACTTCTCCAATCTCGCAAATTGATTCTCATTCGTCTTCTCAAGCGCGACACAAACTCCCCTCGTTCTTCAGTCACCTTGAGGCACAAACCCACCAAGACTTGTCTTCTTGACTTAACATGCAAGAAACAAGTCACCAACTCAATGACATATGTATGAATGAAAGTAGATTCAACAAGGAACAATCTACTTGAACTATACATGTATGCATGATGAACTCACTCAAGAAAAATATTTTAAATCCTAGGAGTTCATATATGGAAAATCAACTCACTCAAGAAACAATGTTTGAAGCACAAAGATCTTTGTATATGAGTTGTGTATTTTTACTTCTACAAAAACCAAGTATTATAGAGTTAAAACTTGTTTTATAATCAAACTAGGAAGATGTAAAAAGACCCAATAAGATTAGGAATAAAATTCCTAAAACAAAACATGTGTAGTGCTTGTAGGAAACTCATATCAACCATAGGAATAAGTCCTAAAAATATTAGGAAGAAAAAAAAACTATTTAAAACTCTCCAATACATAAAAAGGAAACTGAAATTATGAGTATGCCGTTCAAGCGCCTCTTTTCAAAAGTGCGAATTTGGACCTAAAACTTTTACACAAGAAACGTAACATCTTGATGAACATGCTCCTAAAATGTCATGAAATTCAAAGCACTTTAAGGCACTTTGCTCATCACGTCAAGGTTCATCACTTGAACCTTACTCAACCTACCCTAAAGATTATATAACATAGTTTTGGGCTAGAAACATGCCAACACATAAATCTTGCACTAACAGTATGTCTCAGCCAGAAGGTTTTATTACTGCTGGAAAGGTAAATTGGCTTTGAAAATTGCAAAAGGCATTGTATGGTTTGAAGCAGTCTCTAAGACAATGGTATAAGCGATTTGATCGGTTTATGATTAGGCTGAAGTACGCTAGAAGCCAATATAACCATTGTGTTTATTTTTGCAAGCTACAAGATGGAACCTTCATCTAATTGCTTTTATATGTTGATGATATTCTTATAGCATGTTAGAGCAAAGTGGAGATTGAAAGATTGAAGACTCAATTGAGTAATAAGTTTGAGATGAAGGACTTGGGAGAAGCTCAAAAGATACTAGGTATGGAGATTGAAAGAGAGATCAAATGACAAGATTAGTGTGTGTCAAAAGTAGTATTTAAAGAAGGTACTACATCGTTTTGGGATGAATGACAAATCTAAACCGGTTAGTACAGATCTTGCTTTTCATTTCAAACTTAATGCTTTTATGTCTCCAAGCACTGATGAGGAGAGTCGTTACATGGCTTAAATTCTATGTGCAAGTGTTGTTGGTAGTTTGATGTATGCTATGGTGTTACTAGGCCTGATATTTCACAAGTTGTTAGCATTGTGAGTAGATATATACATAATCCTGGAAAAGGATAATGGCAGGCTGTGAAATGGATTCTACAATATATTCTAGGTACTGTGGATATTGGTTTACTGTTTAACCGTGATAATAATATTGGTTAATGTGTGGTTGGATATGTGGACTTTAATTACGCAAGTGATTTGGACAAGTGTAGGTCCACTACATTTTTTCTATTCACTCTTGTTGGAGGACCAGTGAGTTGGAGGTCGACTTTGCAATTTACGGTTGCTTTGTCTACTACTGAGGTGGAATACATGACTGTAACAGAGGCTATTAGGGAAGCTATTTGGCTTCAAGGTTGATTGATGACTTGGGAGTTCCACAAGACCATGTGGATGTTTATTGTGACAGTCATAGTGCAATTCATTTAGCAAAGAATCAAGTTCATTATGCACGTACGAAACCCAGTGAAGTGAGGTTCCATTTTGTTCGTGAGATTGTGGATGAGGGAGATATTCTTCTTCATAAATTTGGAACAGTTGATAATCTTGCAGATATGTTGACAAAGCCAGTTGGTTTGTTCAAGTTTAGGCATTGCTAAGACTTGATTGGTATTTGTAAAATTTGTTAATTGCCTCTTGGGGGGATTGTGAGGTGACAATTGGGAGTAATATTTCGAATGCTTGGCACAATTTAATCCAAGGTAGAGATTGTTGACTTGTTGGCTCAAATTGAGCATATGGTTATTTACTTGGGCACGTCACCTTGAAGTCTTGGCTTGTTGGAGAAGCCATTCTAACTTAAATGTATGGTCTGACTTGTGTATTATGTTGGACACGCCTTCGGTAGCAACCCAAGGAGAAGAAAAAAGGCCATGTTGTGGGTTATTGAAAAATTGAGACTTTGAAACACTTTGAGTAGTCTGCACTTTTAGAGAGATAGAGAGAAATATTGTTGGGGTATTGCTGCTCCTATTTGGAAGAGAAGAAGACATTGGTAGGTGTGAGAACAAATTGTCTCGGAGCTTGGGTATATTTCGGGTTTGGATTTTCTTGAGTGAAAACACTTTGTATTTCTCTAATTTGATTATTGTGATTTGCTCCGTCGCCTCCAAACTGGACGTAGGCCTATAAAGCCGAACCATATAAATCTTGGTGTTCTTTTTGTTTGATTTGTTCTCTTTGTTTCTTGCCTATTGTTGCATTTGTTTGCACTCACAATTTTGCATGTATTGGGTGACGCTTCTGCACGACACTTTCTTCATTCCATAGTGCAAATACCCAACACCCCTTGGACGTAGCCCGATTATGGGTAAACCACGTAAATCTCTCATGTTGTGTGATTGCATATTTTGGCATAATCTCTATTTGCAAGTTGCAATACCTAAGCACTAAAACTCGTTCTAAGGGACCCTCTGCTTGGTCATGCCAAATTGATTCGGAAAGATTGTCGACCTCGATGTCGAAGAGATCATCTTGTTGTTGAACCAAATTTAGGCATGAACAAATTTCCTTTGGGTTTTTCATTTCTCAACTAAAGCCATAAATTTATCTTCAAGTAGCAATTTAGTTTTTCTTTAAATAATCTCCTTTCCTGATTTCTTGTACTCCACTTGGCTAGGAATCCTTCACTGTGTTGTACAATTTTCACAGTTTCCTTTCTTTTTTCAAATTTATAATGGTTGCCTCGACAGTTTTCCAGGATATGGCAAGAAAAGAATCATTGTTTTGTTTTTTGTATTTTCAATTGTACACATTTTGATGATGTCAATACCATTACTGAAAACCCAAGTAGTTTTGTACCTTGTGGGAAAAGAAATTAGTTAACATAAAACCAAAAAATTAAGAAGACAAAAACTATTACTTCATATTAACATAGCTCTTCAGTAGAGGAGGAAGGCTTTTTTGGATAATGAAAGGGCAGACATGAGCGACGGTGAGAGATTGGCATGGTTAGGTATTAAACTTGTTTGGTATCCTACTGAAGTTGGGAATTCAAATTTGTTGATTTTTCTTAAAAATAAGGAGTTCTAAAATTCATGTTTTAAGATCCAATCCTTCCAAATCGACCGATTTAATCCAATCTAATCCAATTCAATTTCGGGGTTTTGATGATTTGTTGGATTGTATTAGATCCGTAATTTTTAAAACTGGCATGATTGGATCAGATCGGATTTGCTTATGAGAATCCAATCAAATCCAATTAGGTTAGTTTTATGCTTATTTTGCTCTTGTATGTATACGTAGTTGAAAAAGTTATGAATATTTTAAGTCATTTAATGAAATTATGTTTTATATATTATATAATCAAAACATTTTTTTTATTTATAGTTTTTCATTTATATTTTACATTTACGTTTACTAATATGTTCGATTAGATTAAACCTAAGAACAAATGTTTAATATTTCATTATCAAAACCGATCATCCAATCCCATATCAATTGGATCAGATCAGATTTGATTTAAACATCTAATATAATTGGATCGGATTGAAAAAATTACAATCCAATTTATATTGGATCAGATGCAAATGAACTAAATTGTATTAGTTTCGAACTGATGTATAACCCTATTATTTGGTATGCAACTTAAAAACTATTTCAAGAAAAAAAACAAATTTAAAAAAAAAGATATTTTTTTTTTTAATTGGGCCTACCAAACAGAAGATTATTTTGGTTTGGACTCAAATTATGTTTTTGAATTTTAAAGTTTTGTATTCAAATAGAATACCAAAAAGGAATCTTAAAGAAAGAATTTTAAAACTCCTTGTGTTAAAGAAAAATAAAAATCTTTGAATTCCTTACTTGAATACGATTCCAAACATCCCCTTAATTGTTTTTCGGGCATATTAGTTTTCTTATATTGAGGCACTGATCATAAGTCGCCGTTGAATTAAATCTAACAGAGTAGGTGACCATTGTTTTCCCTGGTCACAACGGGGCTAGTTGAAATGATAAACAGTAGAACTATAACCCAATTCCAGGTTCTGGTTAACGTCAGTACTGTTGCCCAATATCAGTTTACAATATTTTGAATAAGTTAAGTTGATAATATAATATAAAATACAATTCCAATATACAGCTTCATTTCCTCTGCATTCTGCAAGACGCTAAATAGCCGTTGTACCTCCTTGTAGCTTTCCCTACCCTCAATTTACTATCTCAACAACAAAAATGAGAACGTCACTCTGTATAAAGGCTGGTTAAAAAGAACGACAACAAAAATGGCGCAACTCAACATAAATCCTCCCCTGGATCATTAAGTTGTTTAAATGCACTCGACTATCGCTCTGTATTGAAAACATCTTTAGTTGAACTGTCAATGGAGAGGCCAAAGATAGAAGACAATAAACAAAGTGATGCATGCGTAAACGGATTGGAAATAATTTACCAGCCACCACTTCTACCTCTCCCACGATGCCCTCCTCTCCCTCTGCCGCTTCTCCCTCCTCTGCCTCCTCTACCTCCCCTGCCTCCTCTCCCTCGACTTCCGAATCCATTACTATTTTGTTTTAGTCCTAATGATTGAACTCCCCTCCTCTTTCCACGCTGTGCTTCTTCATCCTCCTCGTCCTCTTTGTACTTAGCAGAGCTTCTAGCTCTAAAGGAAATCTCACGTGAACCTCCAGGTCCCAGCTTAACATCACTTGGGATAGCAGAAACCTGCCGATCATCTCTGAGAGCTGCTACCCTCTCGCCCAATGGAAGCAATTCCTCCTTTGCAAATGACTCACGATTTAAGAATGCTTCTGCATGCCGCTCATCCTTGACTTCATACAATCTAATAGGATTTCAATAAACAGATATTTGGTAAGTCAGATTTAGAGTTTTAAGCTCAAACAGACATTTCAAGATTTGAATCAAAAATCTATACATAAATATGCAGAATTACAATGCAACAGTTCACCGGAAAATAGACAAATCACCTTGGCGTTCAAATCACCAAATCTAGCAAAAGTTGCACGTCTGACAGATCCATTAATTGATCAGTATAATTATGCTGACCTCCTAAGGTTTTATTCAAAATTCCCCGACATCCCTTCAGTTTTCAATATTCTATTTTCCGGAATTACACCGACCTCCCTCCCATAGAGAACATACAATTTTCTTTAATACAGTTTTGTATTGTCTTATGTTCACATTTTTTGTCTTTTAGACTCCTACATTGGTAACTGAGCTCAAAATGTTTATCAGGCAAACCAATAACTTTAATCTAGTTGTCATGGACACTCTGAAAACTTCTACAGATCAACTGATATTTCTACCCCAAAAGCAAACACTTGTATGATCGAAAGCCACTCCTGAAGTGAAATTTCCCTCAACACTAAAATGTATTGTGAAACCTCCTTATACGGGACAGGATAGTGTAACTTCTAAACATAAGAGGGAGATACTTGAACTTCCACAAAAACTCAGGGACATGGAAGTAATGTAAGTTGTAACAGATAAATAAACAGGACAATGAGTGTCGGCAAAGGAACCAGAAATCTTTACCTTGGAGTTCGTCCTTTCTTTCTCATTTTACTCTTTTCATGGCCAGGTTCCTCTGATGACAAAGATGTTGCGGAGGCATCAGAATCACTTAAGTTCTGATCTTCATCCTCCATGGCAGGTCTAAAATGTTCATCCACCAACGATGGTTGCTTCTTAGAAGGCATAGGGTGTAAAGCCACATACTCTTGCGAAAACTCATCAATTTGATAATCCTGAACACAAAACACAAAAACGAATCATTATAAAAAACTGTTCAACCCAAAAAAAATAAAACACGATTCGGCCCCGACTTCTCATTATTTATTTATTTATTTTCATTTTGTAGGAAACTAATAAGATGTAATAAACAGAAATGGAGCTAATACAGAAAATGACCCCGCAGTCCACTAAACTAAAAAGCACTGAAACAGTTTAAGCAGCGGAAGCCTGAAAAAAAATGAGCTAACCAGCAAAACAACCAGCCAGCCAAGCAAGCCATAATGCAACACAACCAGGGTCATAAGATAGCTGCTTCCTAATCCAAACTCAGAAGGAAGAAAGAATAGTCTCTCACTTCAAAAGACGCGGAAGCATAAAGTCAGGCCCACAATCTGGCCATAGGTTATACAACTAGTCTACTGCCTTCCCTTCTTTACTCCTGAAAATTGAACTGTTTGTTCCCAACCAAAAAACCCAGCAGATTTTCTTTAACACTACAAAATCTTTGCGTTCTTCCCTCCACCAAACCCCTCCATGAATGGTCACAAGAAGAGGAACCACCCAACTCAACCTAGCCACATAAAGAGCTTATAAAACAGTCTCAACGGTCTCAACGCATAGAACTAGGAAGGAAAAAATGTGATCAATACTTCGCTTGCACTTTACACATGTTGCACCAATGGCGAATAAGGGACAGATGCAAGCCCTTTTTCCATTGTAGGACTTGCAAGTATTTTAACTATACCATGGACAACAATCCAAGCAAAAAAGGTTTACCTAGCAAAGAACTTTAGCCGTCAATATCAGCTATGAAGGGAACTAGAGTTACATGACAGACATACAAGTTATGGATGCATTATGCGACAAGAAACTCCGACCAAAACTGGGGGAAAGTGACATAATGAGGGATCTCCAATTCATATATCCTCACAAAAAAATGTGGTTGCCGATTGACCAGCAAGTCAGCCAATGCATTTTTGCACATTCTGCACTTGAACAGTGGTCCTCTTATATTTGTTAAATATATTTATACATTTATATTCAAAATATTTTAAGTGTCAAACAGCTTACACATCAATGACTTGAGATTTACTCGGCTGTGAGGTAACAAAATGCCTCACATCCACCATGCCATTGAAAGCATTGGAAGGGATGGGAAGAACACATGGCGAGGTAAGAACAGAAATGAATCAGTCCACTGATGGGTGACCCATTCAACAACCAGAAAGGATGACAGATTCCATCGATGTCACTTACGAGTTTCGAGACCCTTAGAATCTTCTGATAATACTCAAGAACATGAAGGTATTGGGGACAAGGATAGGTGTCGGATGGAGATGACCGGCTTCAATAATGGGGAGGCAACGGGGAAGATGCATTTTTTTCTTTTAGCATCAAACCACCAACAGAAGACATTACTGACACTTAAATGCATAGACTCTTTATGTTGTAACTAGTAATAAGCTCAACAAACATCCAGCGGATTTCATGCTATAATCACATAAATGAACGAACCCTTTAGAGAAGAGTTGGGTAAAAAGAGGCCATTACCAGGGAAAGGAGACAGAAGGGAGGAAAGGGAGGCAAAGGAGGTGGAAGGGGGAGGGGAGGAGAGGGATGAAGAATTCTTTTGTGTTTATTTCTTCTTCTTTTTTTAATTAAAATTTATAGAAAGGGATGGTGAACTACTTGAACAAATTTTTGGGTTAAATTGTCGCCCTTTTCTTACAGGAGCCAAAGGTTCAGATTTTCATACCTTATTTTCAAACATATTTCCGAATCGCTCGTCCTTGAGAATTTCACTACCAAGTGCCTTCTTTTTCTTTGACAGCTTCTTAGTCTCGTTGCTATCAGCATCTTTAATTTCATTCTCTGCATCTTCATTATCAAGAATACTCTTTGCAAGAGTCCGATTGACCTTGGGCAATTTCCTCTTAATCTGCAGCAAAGAAAAGTACAACATATAAGAGATATAGTAATCAGTCTCAAGAAGATAATCTGACATGACATAAATCTACCACAAACTAAAGTCCATAGCCATATAATTCACTCTACAATCCTGCAATCTCCTAAAGGAGATTCAAAACCCCCAAAATTTAACAGTTGAATCCCACTCATATTGCATTGAAATACAAAAGGGTCAGTTCTCTTTAAAATTTATGAGAGCACCTCAAAGCAGAGGAGCATGCTCTATGTGGATGGTTAAAATTTTGTACAGGAAAATAACTTAGGCATTAATTTGGATTTAAAAGTATTCAGAGATATCTTGGGGGCTCCGGGATAACTAGAGTCATAAATTCAGATTTTCTGGAAACTGAACCAAAAATAAAACTGAAAAAGGGAGCAGATAAGGGTCACAGTTTGCTCTGGTCGAACAGTAATGAGACAATAACTGTATAGCTTCAGTTGAGAGATCCCTCAAATAAGCTTATTTGAGGGACACCCTTGTAGGGCTCAAAATATATATATATATATATATATATATATATGAGTATTTTTCATAAAGTGTGTGGATGTTAAGATTAAGAAAAATGAGAGAAGATATGTTTACAATGTATAGGGTGAAGTGGAAGAACACAACTCATGCCTAGTCTAACTACTTTGAGGAAAATACCAAGTTTTCCAACAATTATTCGAAAACCACCCTGCCTCAAAATAAATATATACATATACGCATATGCAAATAATATGGGGAATTGAGGAAACTAGAACATCCAGGCTCACAAATTCTCATATACTTTATTGCAATTGCCTCGGTCATAACATAAATTTCTCAAGAGCTGCACATAGTGATAAATGCAGAGTAATTGAACAAATAAATAAAAACTCTATATAAAAAATAAATAATGTAGATGAAAATAATTAACCGTAATTCGCTGTGCACGTTCTTTCTCTAGCTTCTCTCCTTTACGTTGTTCAATGTATTCAGCATAATCAAAAGTCTCTGCCAAAGCTTTTGCCTGCCAGAATGTAAATACCATCAAATAAAGCAGCAAACTTTGTATAATAATCAGAAGCAATCGAACAAATACCACACTCGAGCACGGAAAACATCATCTTTGACTATGAAGATATGCATCTTTCAAGACAGACAACTTAAAAAACACACCCAAGAACTCACTAAATCCTAAAACAGCCAGCTCGAGAACTCACTAAATCCTAAAACGGCCAAAACCATACATTTCAAAAAACAATTATAACCAACCAAAAAACCACAAAACAATAGAAACAGATAAGAGTCTTGAAAGGGCGAGAGAAAAGTAATTATAAAATAAAGGTAAAAAGCCTAATACAGATTATTGTTCTCCGCTTTCTGAAACCAAACCAACCATTCTAAACTGGATGATACGGATTATTTTGTTTCACGAAACAGCCATTGCACCCTTCTTAAAAATAATTATACATACAAAGGAAGGCAGCCTAACCTTTTTATACAACCGATAATCAATAAAAAACCCATGCATGTAGGCTCTAAGGAGATTGGTCCCAATGAGACCAGTCAACTTCAACCTCTCAAGGTCTTCTTTTGTCAAAAATTTGAAATCATCATAGATGGTTGTCTGTCCACCCTCCTCTAGCTCTTCCTGTAGAAAGAAGTCAAACATTAGCACTATTAACTGATGACCTCACACAAAATGAAACTAAATCCATATACGAAATAAGTAAATAACATCTGAAAACCCACAGTAAGCTTTTGGAGTTCAGAACACCAGTTGGGTGCAGGTCCAAGATCAGGGATGAAATAAGATGGAATCTGACTGCAGTCTAGAGCCAGCAACATTAATCCACTCCCAGGAAATGCACATATATCATTAATTGTTCCAGCTGTTGGCTCAATGCTGGTCATGCCTTCACCCTGCAACAAAGGAAAAATGCAACATATATTTATTTATAAATACAGAATTCTAATATCCAATGATCAAAGAAAACAATTGTTTTCCAAAAAAAAAATTGTCTTCTCAAATATAATGTCTTACCGTGTCAGGATCCCATATTCTAACAATGTGATTATCAGTGGTTATTAACTTTGGCGCCTCAGAATTAAGAGTTTGATGCCACTTAATGTCTAATATCGGGCTGCCATACCTATAAACCAATGACAGTATTCTCAACAACCAGAAAGTTATAAAAGGAAAAACAGACTCCCTCATTGTGCTCAACCAGAAAAACCACATAATAAGAAATTCACATGTAAGTTATAATGAAGTCGCTTACATGTGATCCTTAACCTGTATAGGATGTGATGAGCGCAAGTCATAAATGAGTACCTGCCAGTTCAATGACACGATTGAAATTATATTTCTATGGACGCAACAGTAAAAGGATGTAGATTCAATGAATAGCAACTAAAATGTAAATTGACAGAGCTACATTCTTTTTGAAAGATTGGGCACAGCTCTGACATATTCTTGACAGAGGCTCTATTCAAGACTCCAACTGAAGGTGAAAGAAGTGATTGTGCCAACCTATATTGCATGGATACGGGTACGG
This sequence comes from Prunus persica, assembly GCF_000346465.2. Classification (NCBI taxonomy): domain Eukaryota; kingdom Viridiplantae; phylum Streptophyta; class Magnoliopsida; order Rosales; family Rosaceae; genus Prunus; species Prunus persica. The sequence continues at coordinate 1,572,249 of NC_034013.1, read as the reverse complement.
GATTTGCAGTACAATATGATTCGGTGATACTGCAGCTCTCAAAGAACTTATGGATAGTTACAATTATATATGTAACATTTCAAATAACAGTAAATGACCATTTATAACTCTGGAACACAAATTGAGACTGTCATCCCTAACAAAGATATCTCAAAACGGAATTTTCAAGAGAAAGTCCCTGTTTATTCAATCTCCAAGCCCTTGAATCAGCTCTGTGTAGCCTACATTCACAACATATTATTGCCCTAAGAGATCCATATATCCTAGTCCTCATCCTTCTATCTTTTCTTCAGTTATAAGTTCATGAGACTACCCACAAAGGGTTTTTTTTATCACCACATCCTCCAACAAGGCACTCAGTCATTCTCCACAAAATGACCATAAACCAGTAATCTACTGCATCACCAAATGAACCATGTAAATCACCACCTACAACCACCTACCTGATGGTTGATCCCAGTTATCTCTTATCTTGACTACCCTTTTTTTTTATATTAGATATCTTAAAAAACCTTGTTTCCACCTTCATTAATAACATTGTAGCCAAGGGAAAATCATCCCCCCATCACGTTAAGACCATTTCTATTTGGACAAATGATTACGCACTAAGGTGCCAGTAACACTGGGACGTAAATACGACAATTAAAATTCCCCCCTCGTTGACATAAAGAATACAATTCACATGACTTCTCCATAAGAGTAAAGTCTGCAAAATTGTTGATAATTTGACAAACAGTTTTGATTAGCTCCTAAGTTGGCTGGCAGTTTCATTTTTCACTTCAAACAGTATTTGTCACCCTTCCATGAGCCACTAGCTTAATTGAGCCTGTCAAGTACCTTAAATTTTGACCCTCTATGTATCCGTCATGGAAAACAAGTGGCTGTCTCAAACATTTTTATGCTTGTTAAGTGTAAAATCTATGCATGCAGATACAGATATACGGTACCTATCAAGTTTATAATCCAAGAGAATTCTGTAAAATTGAACATAAAAAATTGACGAAAACTACAATTATTGCATGGTTGACAATAAAAAAAATATGGTGCCTAGTTCTGATAACACACATAACTAAAATGAGATCACAGCTATATCAGCAAATAAAAAATATACAAATTACAGATTCTTTTACTAGCGAAAAGAAAAATGACATCATACCTTCCCTGCACTGCTTCCAACAGCCATTAGAAAACCCGTTTTTTCATCAAATTCCAATGCAGTGACCTCCTGCAAATCCAGGAAGCAGCCAGATTAAGGATAATCGTGTCAGATTAATAGTTGATGAGAAAGGATCATCATTCACAGGAATACCACATACAACTTTATTCCCCTGACATTCATGTGTGACTGAACTGATGAACCAGCCAGATCATTCAACCCACTTCTTTTATTTCCATTTTCAAAAAAGATAAGTAACAATTGAGACAATATAAAAAGTGAACGAGGAAAACTGATGCTAAGAAGGTCATGAGGCCCTCATTTTCACTGTGCTCTTGTCAAACTACCACAACAAAGCCTTGTGGTTAAACATTGACATTATGTAGTCTAAAACTCTTGGATTTCAACTAGTTTTGAATTAAACTTTAATTGGAGCAATGTGATTGATAATACTGTCTTTTTTGAAATTTTCATGAATATAAAAATAAAATAAAAAGTCTGCTGTTTTCTAGGTGAAATAGAACAAAACTGAATTTTACCATCTAAAACCAAGATACAAAACCAATTCAAACTGATGGTCATTGGTTTGGATTGGTGAGTTCCTTTTTTTTTTTTTTTTGGGTATGACTCTACAGTTTCAAGTACGTCAAAATCAACAAGGTTGGTCAGCGTGATTGTAAAACCATACTACCAAACATACCCATAGTTACATCTTTCAAAAGCATAGGAAACAAATTGGCATTTGTATCATGGCCAAATTATCCAGACAACCACAATAGACACATGCATATCCTACAGCTGACCAACATAGTATTTGAAAATAATTTGAACTTCGAAGGGTGATGGATTTGCCAATTAAAATAGCATTTTATACAGCAAGGAACTTCAGCTCAAACCGAGATTACATGCCATAATTCTTCCTCACATCTTAATCCATGACATTGAGTACATTGTGGCAACCAATTAGACTTCTTCCTGTCTTCATTAATGAATATTTACTCAAAACAAATAGATCAAAGGACTGTTACCTGGTCAATGTCACCAGCAGGTGCCACAGCATTAATCCTACCAACCGAGGATTTCGTCCTCAAGTCAAAACATTCCACAGCACCATCCTCACCACCACAAGCAACTAGACCGTGAAGCTTGCTGAAATTTAAAAGAAAATCTCCTTAAGCTTAGATAATTAACCAAAAATTACCAAATATAATGAAATCCTACATATATCTGATAACTAAAGAAGCAAAAGAAACTAAACTAGTAAAAAAAGATCAATAAGCAACCTCCGAGAAACTACATTTAGTGCCGCTGATTGTGTGCTCAGGGAAGAGAGAAACCGCCCCTGCAAACAAGTCAAAATCATTATCAACATACCTATGAATTAAAGGAGATTAAATAGAAAATTCTAGTTAAGCAATAAAACCTGTTCCAGATTAATCCTGTACAATTCTGGGGAAGAGGCAGCACAAAGCAAGTCACAAGACCAGCAATCATACACAATGTCCCTTCCCATTCTGTATACACAAGTTCAATAAACTCATTGCAGAAAGAATATCATTGCAGAAAGAATAAGTTCAATAAATTTATTCAAGCTACAACCCATGCATTGTACAAGTATTAATCTAAATTACAAACTAGATAAAATTGAATCTAAATTACACAAGTTATACAATCTTGACCATAATTCTAATTGTGAATAAATTATGAAGTTATTTTATTATTTTATCTTTTTATGTAATGGAAATAAATTTTCAAAATGTAAGGATAAAAGTTTAATTCATACATTGCAAAAGAGGGCTAAAACAAAACCGACTTGGGCAAATGCTAGATGTACTAAACTTTAGTTCTAGAGTAATGTAGTTGCTCAAGTATTTCATTACTGTATTGGTGCCATGTAGTTTTAGAAAACAATTTAATGAAAACTCTTAACTTGGGTAACATTAAAGGGGAAAAATATGGTTTGAATAGAGAGAAAGTGGGTCAACAAATACTCGAGAAAAAATAGAAAACAGAATTCAGAAAAGGTTACGTATTTAGTTACTTACCTTTCCACATTTCTAAAAGGTTGGTGGTTTTTTAATGGGTTGGTGATTCTATCAACTCATTCAATGATAGAGATGGTGGAAACATGATGCCCCAAAAGGGAGAAGATTCTGAATTATTGCGGGCCCATTTGTAAATAATAAATGTGTGAAACATCATTTCATATTTTTATTGATACAATAAAGGGCGCTGTCATTTTGTGGTGTATTATAGGTTGAATGATTCAAAAATACATTTACACACGCAGGCAAGCAGATGTAAACTCCCCTTTTATATATATATATCCACACACACATGCATAAAGTTACTCATTCTGTATCCAATTTTCCCTCTTGTTTTGTCTTTGTTTTTATAGGAAAATGAATCCAATGCAACAACCGAAGGCATTCAGAAACAACAGTGTTCCAATCTAGGAAAAAAATAACAGAAAATAAGCTCGCCCAAAACTCCGATGACACGAATACCCAAAGAGATGCCCCAAAACAAATCCTCTCCAACAAATAAACCACCACATCGCCCCTCACATCCTCAAATATCCATCTGTATACTTTCTAACCAAACAACCCAATAATACATAACAGCCAAAAGGAACAGAAATAGAAAAGAGTAACCACAGTACATAATGAAACATAGAGTTCAAAGTTTAATAAAGCAACCACATGGTTTAAACACTATTTCCATTCATGAGCCATTAACATAAACAAAGTATAAAGAGTAACCTTGGAATTCGCACACTGTAATGTTTTCCATATTTTGCATGTAGATAAACGGAACGATCAGCACATAAAAATGCAAGCTTTGAATAATCACCAGCCAAAACCTGAATGTGTAACGAAAAGTTGAGTCAGTAATATTTTAAGTTCCATGAGAACATATTGAAAATACAGCATAACATTGGCACCTTTAAGGAGCAAACATGAAATGATGATATCCAAAATATAATATTGGCATTTAAGTTATAAACCAACTACAAAACTTGAACAAATTTTGGATTTTGGAAGGAGAAAACAGTACCATTCAGAAGCAAACTATACTGGAACAAGGGGAAAAAAAGGGTGTGCAATTGCATTTTCTTTGCTAATTAATAAAAATAAAACTCTTGTAAGATCTATTAACTATTAAAATTTTCTTTCAACTTCATCACATTCCTTAGAAATGCTCTTATCCTTACTCTACAAGAAAGACTAACTGAAATTGCAAGAGCGAAGGGTAAGTGAAAAAGGAAAAAAGAAGTAATTGCAAGCAAGAGTTTACATTAACGATTGTAACTGAAAATTCAAAAATATGAAAATTATTTAGAGAGGAGCAACTTCACCGATAAAATACTGAAAAACCCGAGAGACGCTGAACACAAATCAGCCATGGACCATCAATAAATATTTCAAATATCATGTCACATCAGAAATGAATTGAAATGGTGAAACTGAACTACCTCAAAATCAATTATCTCTGAATCCAAGTGCCTTTCAAACTTGAGTGAAAATTCCCTCAGCTCATAAACTTTGACTTGTGGTGGGTAAATACCTGAATTTCAATAGTAAAAATCACAGTGGGTACAAGTTCAAATGTTTTTACTCTATACGAGTACACCCACGACACACAAATAGACATTTTATGTAGAATTAACTTTTTATTGTGAAAATAAAATTACCATACCACACAGAACATAAAGTAAAGCTTAAAGGCACCTGCTGCAATTACGAACTCCCCGTCAGGAGTTGCCTTGATTTTAGTAGTTGCAGTTTCAAATCTCAGGTCTTGGATCAACTCCATCCTTTGCAAATAATCTGACAAATAGACAATGAAGACAGAACTCCCATTAGATGAAATTGATGCCAAAAAGTTTTGTGTCAGCTTGAAATGATTTTGAAAACATATTTCCATCTCAGACTAACTCTTAAATGATCATAGTCATAGAAATTAAGCATATGTTATGATGCATTCCCTTAAATAAGTTTTATTGGGAAAGTATACTTCAGAACTCAAGCAAGTATTTTAAAAAAACAACAACATTGTATTGCTCTGTAGTATGCAATTTATCCTTAACAGATTCCACACTAATGATTAGCACCCAAAACGAAGTATGAGAAGAATCAAAGTATCCCAGTAGCAGTGCAAGTTGATATTAGTCTAGGGTTTAAGCGAAGATTCAAGCGAAAGTACTCAAAATCAGAAATAAATTCACATGAAGTTACTGTAAAGTCGACAAAAGCATAAATAAAATAAACAAAAGTTATCTCCATTACAACAAAATTAACTAACTGGAAGAAATTAGCAAAGAAGAGGGTTGTACTTTGATCTTTGCGAAGCGCTCGACGCTTCTTAGGGTCAAGCCAGGTGGCGAGAGAGCGTTGCTGGGAAGCAATGCTGTACATCTTGACACCATTGATGGAGGTCGACTTAAGTTTGCCTCCATCGTAATCCATGGAGCCACTGACTCAAAGTTTAGAGAGAGAGAGCTGCGCCTGCTTGGTTCTTATAGAAAAACAAATAATTCGAAATATAAAATATATATATATATATATATCTGAGGTTATTTCTTCTAGTAATCCAATAAATATGATACCAAAAAAGAAATACAAAACTGAAAATACATATATATATATATATATTTACCTCTAGACTAAAAGAGAAGAGAGAGCGTAAGAGAGAAGTTGTTTGGCAGTGGAGATTGAGGTGGTGGAGGTCGTTAGTGGCGGCTGCGGGTCGGAATAGAGAGAGGAGTCGTGGGTGGTGAGAGCTCAGAGAGGAGGTTGCTGCTGGGCTGTTGAGGAGCTGGGTTTGGTGACACAGAGGGGGAGAGAGAGAGAGAGAGAGAGAGAGAAAGAGGCAGCAGAGAAGGCGGGTGGGTTTGGTTCAGAGGCCAGGGGCGTCGTGGGAACCTTGGGGATGTTTTTTTTTTTTTTTTTTTTTTTCCCAGGGCTTGGGGATGTTGTTGGGTAGGTCTTTTTTGTTTTTCAATTTATTTTATATTATTATTTTAAAAAATTTATTTATTTAAAGGTAAATAATTTTTTATTAATATAAAAAATAAAAAAACAAATTGGACAGAAACGCCCCTGAAACAAAAAAAAAATAAAAGCTGATGGAAAATTTATATGGGTGTTGCTAAACGAACCCTAAAATTAACTGAGTACACCATATTTAACTACCAAAAACACTCATGATACACCTTAATACACTCTATCACACAACACCTAACTCATTCATGAGTCCAATTTTATTGTTACCTTTTATTGTTACCAAATGCCATGTGCCGACATGTTTCCCTTCTATTTTTTTGACATGTGGTAAACCACTTAACTACACTTAAACCTGTGAAATCGACCTCCCATCATCCCCCCACCCAGCCAACCCCATCCTTCCTCCGACTTAAGCCCTCTCGCATCCAACCCAACCCTACCACCACCGCCCTTCTCTCTCTCTCTCTCTCTCTCTCTCTCTCTCTCTCTCTCTCTCTCTCTCTCTCTCTCAGCCCAACTCCACCCTTCCCTTGCTTATCGCCAGCCAACCCAGACCCGATGAGCATAAGATTCTAATAAGCCCGTAATATCGTGTTGGAACCTATCTCCCTTCAACTAGTGGAAGAAGGAAAATTCCAAAGTGGGTTTGTTTCTTAGACTGTTGAGGTTGCTATCAACCCCAAAGGTATCTAATTAAGAAGAAATAGGTTGTATTGGAGTTGTTGGAAGTTGGTGTTTATGGTGCAAACAGCAACATAATTGCCATTAGATTCATCAAATGGTGAGGAGCTAGAGTTCTAGTGGGCAAGTGTAAGAGCCGTTTGGGAATATGCTCACTTGAAACCACCAACACCGTAGATGAACATCAAATGATTATTGTTTTGGGTGGGTTGAATGTATTAACCAAGTCTAATGGACGAACGCCACATACACATGGAAGATTTTGACTCATTGCAAAAAATTTAGAGCAAATAAGATAATTTGGATGAGAGAGAGAGAGAGAGAGAGAGAGAGGGAGGGACGGCGGTGGTGGGGTAGGGTTGGATTCATAGCGTTCAACGTCGCTCCATCGAATATTAGGGTTGAATATGGTGAGTAAGGTGTACTTACTAAAATTACATTTGCTTCACAATTCAATATATCCTTTTTGGTCATTTTATATTAAGGTAAATTAGTAATTCAATAAATAGTTTGATAGTAGGGTGTACTAAGTTAATTTTAGGGTTTATTTAGCATCACTCATTTATATTTGGACAAACTACATAAAACCCCCCAACCTATAAGGTCATTTACGAGTTCATAATTGATTTTGTGGACATTTACCAGTACATACTTAACTTCACGGAAACACCAATTTGCCCCCTCCGTTAGCGAGATCGTAAGAAAATCTGTAATCAGCCTACATGGCGTCTAGCTGGACGATTTTTTAAGGGCATTTTCGGCATCTCATGCTCATGGCGCTCTTTAATTATAAATAAAAATAATTTAAAAAAAAAAACCCAAATCGATTTCTAGATAGTCATACAAAGCGCCTCCCCCCCCCCCCCCCAAAAAAAAAAAAAATTTCACATCGATCAAAAGTACAAAAAAGGCTAGGTTGCTGTAAGTCAAGATGTCATGGGCCTTTCATCCTCTTGGTTGTCATGCTCCTTGTTACTATAAGTTGTTTGGGGTTTTATTCCTTCTAGCTTTTTGGTTTCGTCGTAAAGGGCTTGTGGTTTTATTTTTTCTGAACCTTTGATTTGCTTTGAAGTGTGCTTGAGAGTGATATTTGTGGTCCATGGTCCATTTCTGTCGTTGTGTTAAAAAAGCACATTTTTTGTCAGACCAAACTGCTTTGGATTCTAGACAATACTTAGTGGTCCAAAACCTCTACATTTGTTTATGTCCTTGTTTATTCACCATTTATATATTCAACAATTGTTTATTGATAGGTTTGACTGTTATGTGGCTTTGTAGATGAAGATGATAAGTTTACTAGTCGAATGAACCATGGGGGTTCTATATGTGACAACCTGTATGTAAATGAGACTCTAGACTTCATTGATTTTTGTGATAAGGACCAAATGTCTATGTTTGAAATTGGTCTGATGGTTAAGGAGTTAGGCTATGATGGTATAGTATTATATCACTATAAGCTTCCCAACTCTTCTTCTGTAGAAAAGCCTCTGTGTGATGAAAATGTTATGAAAATATGTGAATGTTTGCTAAGAGTAAGGGAGACAGATATTTATTTGACACAGTTGGTTGATGACCCTTATACTTTTTTAAACAAACACAAATAGATCGAGCTGCAAAGGGTGGAAGGTTCCGAGGTACAAAAATAGAGGTTAGTGGTGATTGAGGATCTAGGATATGCTGATTGTAGTCCCGTTGTTCCTTATAAGACAAAGAGCAATGTTGAGCAGCCAACTAAATATCCTAAGCCACATAAGGTGAAGATAGTGGAGCAAGAAGCAGTGAATGATGTTGGGGATTTTTCAAAACCTAAGGCACCAAAGAAGGGAAATGGTAAAACAATGGTTGAGGCACAAAAGAAGGGAAATGGTAAAACAATGGTTGAGGCACCAGAGAAGGGAAAAGCTACAAGGTCTTCAAAAGGTAAAGAAGTGGTTGAACCTGAGGCACCAAAGAAGGGAAAGGTTACAAAGTCTTCAAAGGGTAAAGGTATGGCAATGACAAGTGCAACAGAAGGGATGACAAGTGCAACAAAAGGGGAAGATAATGATGCATCCTTATCAAATACATCTAGTTTTATTGATAATGAGTATGAGGGGATAACATTGATGAGATCGCTGAGGAAAACAATTTTTTGCAACAGTGGATTACAGACCATGCCCCAGTTGAATATACTTTTCGGCCTCTTGAAGATGAAGAGAGAAATGAGGGTGAAGGTGGTGTTGTTAATGAGAGCGAAGGTGGTGTTGTTATAAGGGTGAATGTGGTGTTGTTAATGAGAAGGTGGGGTCCGTAATTTTGACAACTTGGCGGTGGGACCAACCTTCACAAACTGGTCAAAATGAAGACCAACCTTTACAGACTAGTCAAAATAAGGACCAACCTTCTTGGACTACGGATTTTCACTATACAAATCTTCAAGACACCAGATTGGAAGAATGTAATTCAATATACCTTCCCTTCAAGATCTCTTTTGAAGGTGCAAAATCAAGCAGTGGAGGATGAGTTAAGAAGTATTCATTCAGATGAAGATGATGACACCGTTGCAGGGGAAAAAATTCAAACACTATAACCATGAAACAGACAAACAAAACCTTGTATTTTATACTGGAATGTAAGGGTGGGCATCGGGACAGGAAAACAGGAACACCGAACCGGACCGGTGAAAAAAAAGGGGAAAAAAATTGATTAACCAAAAATGTCAACAAACCAGACCAAAATTGGACCGAACCGGTTCCAACCGGTTCTGATTCTGGTTTTACACCGCACCAAATTGAACTGGACCAGTTGTATTTTTTTTTTAAATTTTATTACAAAATTTTAAAATCCAATGCTGTATTTTAAATTTTATAATTAATATTTTTCGAAGTTCAACTTCAAAAAATTTCTCATTGTATGAATTGGATCATTTGTTAATTTTTAAGCCAAAAAAATAACTTTTTTTTATTATACTTTTTATTTTAAAATAATAATCCGGTTCAAAACCGGAACCGGCTAATTTTTTTAAAAAAAATTTCTTAAACCGGACCAAACCAAACTAATTAAATAGTATCAGTTCTGATTTCGATTTGAGGTGAGAATCAGACCGAATCGGACCATGCCCACCCCTACTGGAATGATATTCAGTGACTGCAAGGTTTTCAGGGAAACTGTTCGTGAATATTGCTTGTTGAGTGGGAAATATGTCACTTTCTCCAGGAATGAAAGGTATAAGCTGAAGGCAATGTGTAAAGCAGTGAGTTGTCCATGGCAGATTTATGTGGCTTGGAAAAACCCTGCAGATCAAAGCTTGGTGGTGAAATATTATAATCTTATTCATAATTGTGTCAGAGTGTTTGAAAACACACAAGCCTCAAGTAAATGATTAAGAGATAAGTTCCTGCCTAGAATTCAGTCAAATCCCACGATGCCTCCACAATCTATAGTGAACTCAGCCTCTTCTGAGTTTAAAGTAGGTATATCTATGGTCAAAGGCAGAGGCGTTTCGAATCATTGAAGGAACAGTTGCTGAGCAATATGCCATGCTTTGGGATTATTGCCATGAACTGGAAGACAAAAACTCTGGCTCCACAACAAAGATGCACTGTGAGTTTGTTGATGGTGAAACAGTTTTTAAGCGATTGTACATTTGTTTATAACCATTAAAGAGAGGGTTTAAGATGAACTACATGCCTTTTATTGGGTTAGATGCCTACCATTTAAAAGGAATTTATGGTGGATAGTTGCTTACAGTAGTTGGGATCGATCCTAATAACAAGACTTGGGTGCTAGTATATGATGTGGTTGGGATGGAAAGAAGGGAGTCATGGACATGGTTCATTGATCTGTTGGCCAAGGATGTGGACATTGTTAATTCCCATGGATGGGCCGTTATATTTGACAAGCAAAAAGGACTGCCTGGTGCATTTGAAGACATTGTGCCTAATGCTGAGACAAGATTCTGTGTGAGGCACCTTTATGATAACTTCAACAAAACTTATAAAGGTAACATTTTGAGGGATCAGTTATGGACCTATGCTAGAGCTACCAATGTGCCTTCTTTTAACTATCAAATGGAATTAATGAAGGCCTTAAATAGCAATGCTTGGGAGTGGCTTGCTGAGAAGCCACCAACACAATGGTCTAAGTCTCACTTCAGAACACTTATTAAGTGTGACATGCTGCAGAATAACTTGTGTGAAAGCTTCAACAATAGTATCAAGACAGCAAAGGACAAGCCAATTATCACAATACTAGAGATTATCAGGTGCTTGTTGATAAGAAGGATCTAGTAGAGGAAGGACAAAATGAGCAGTTGGCCTCATCAATTATGTAAGAACATTTTTTACCATGTCCAACACAAAAAGTTAAAAGCATGCAATTGTACTGTGCAATGTTCTGGTTGTCCTAAATATCAAGTGGATGTAGGAAGAGGTGACCAATATATGGTGGACTTGGATAATCACACTTGTTCTTGCAGAAAATGGGACTTGTTTGGTATTCCTTGTGCTCATGGAATTGCTGCCATACATTACAAATGAGGTAAAGCTATGGAGGATTATGTGCATTCATACTACAGCAAGGACAGTTACATGGCCCTTTATAACAATCTGATTATGCCAATTAATGAGTCACAACTATGGGAGAAGACCAACAAATAGCAATAAAGCCACCAGCCTACACTAGACAACCTGGAAGACCTAGAAAGGTGAGGATAAAAGGGGTTGAAGAGAGAATAGATAAGACTAGGAAAAAATGGTTGGGAAAACAAAGAATGCAAATTAGGTATAGTATTTGTGGCTCAACTGTCCATAACAAAAACCCTTATCAAGGAGTAAAGGAAGACCAAGAAAAATACCTAACCAAGACTCTGCAATTGCTGCTGTGAGTGCCTATTTTTATTGCCAGCCTATTCATGAAACTATTTTGTCGTTTCTTCCTTATAACCTGAAACTGTTTTTTTCTCTGTAGGATGAAGCAAAAGCAGCTGCAAGAGCAAGGAGAAAGCTTGCATATGTAAGGGCAAAGGCTGCTGCTATTGCAAAGAAAGCTGCACTAACTGCTTCCCAGCCAAATGCAGCTGATACTGCTAGAATTAGATTGAGAGCATCCAAGAGACAGAGAACATAAGCTCTTACACTGTGTTTGGATGCGGTAAAATAACTCGGGATTTTAATAAAAGTCAGGATTTGGAGCGTGGAAAAGGAAAAGTTCAGCGTTTGGCAAAATCAACTCAGGATTTGCCAAATTACACGCAGAAAATATCGTGGGAATAGCACATCTAAAATCCCGAGTTGAAATTCCGTGGTAATAGGCAAAATTGTACAATTCCCAACAAAGAGGGAATTTTCATCTTCTACCCGCCAAATCTCCTCGATAACCTATCTTCTGCTCGCCAAAATTTTCATCTTCTGCCCGCCAAATCTCCTCGATAACCTATCTTCTGCTCGCCAAAGAGAACAAGCCTGCGCACCATGGGTATTCTCTTGATGGTGTTCTACTAAGTTTTCTGGTGAGTTTTAGTTTTCAATTTCTTTCCTTGTCGTTGGCCTCTTTTTTGTCTGCTATATTGATTCTTTTCATCTATGGAACCACAGTTTTGCTTTATTTTATTTCTCCTCTCTGTCTTTCAATCTAACAAGAGTATTGCTCTTCCAGTCAAGGTAAGAGTCTCAACTATCCAGACTCATCTTTCTCTATTCTTTCCAGACTCATCTTTCTCTGCTCTTCACGTGGCTGTACTTGCTAATTTTGAGTTATCTATTTTCCTTTTTCAGTTAATTGAATTTTATTTAGAAGATAATAATTCTTTGTTCTTTTCCTTGTGCTTGCCCCTGCTATGTGCTTGGTTGTGCTTTGTGTTATATTTGTGTTTGTATTGATCTTATTGTTGATTAGTTGGAATGGAAAGCAGTCGCTATCACGTTCTAGGATGAAATAACAAGCCATGTACTTAAGTTTCATCAAGTCTCCTTATTAGAAATATTGATATATGCTCCTTTTACAAAGCCAATGAAAAAGACGAATCAGATGATCATATTCATAACAAGGTGATGAAATTAAGGTTGGTCTCTAGGTAGGACCAGGAACAATGTAGAGGTCTACCTGTGGAAAATCAATCTAAAGCAGAAACCCAAGGGAGAAAACTAAGGAAAAAACTCTCTAGGTGATATGATAAATATTAGAACTTGAAGGAGATTTCAAACTGCTTTCAAGAGTCTGCATCTATTGTTTAGTTTTAATTTCCTATTAGTTGCTAGTTTGCTGGGTAGGGACTGTTGTTCTAGGCTCCGTTGGAATCTAGCTATGTCTGACCTGCTTTTGTTATTTGTTCTTGTGTTCTGTTGGCTCCTCGTGGCTTTAGCCTTCTGTTTGTATCTCTATTCCCTGTTTTGGGGTTTTTTTTAATACAACATGAATTTCAGACCCAAAAAAAAGAAAGGAGATTTCAAACTCTTGAATGAAGTGAACTTAAACATAATTATAAGCTTGACAGTTCAAAATTGTTAAAGCAAGAGATGTTACATGTATAACAGGTTCAGAAAAGGCCACTTCCACCTACCTGTTTTAAAAACATTATATAAATCCAACTAATCAACATTACAACTTTCTTACTTATCATATAAAATAAAATTTTCTCCACAAATGCCACTGAACTCATCCTTCAATATTTATTGGAACCTGCTGTTCCTCAAAGCAGAGAATTTATAATCATATAGTGCTTGACACCCATGCTTAGCAAATCAGTCTGCCCACAAATTTGAGCAATGGAAAATGGACAAAGGATAGCCTAAGAGACCCATATTGGAATAGAAAATCCAAATGGCAGAGGCAATTGCACACTAATTCCTTCCCAACTTTATTTTTAAAAAACTCTTCTATTTCTTTATGGATGCACCTCTGCACACCCTCATTCACTTTACAATTGCGTGTGTAAGGACATGTTATCCAGTTGCAAGTGTCTTGGTAAAAAGGCTGCAATGCATTTGGTTTAATTTGCTTGTCAGGTTTCATATCATAGAATTGTGTGGATCATGTAATCCCTAGGCTTAATTTGGTCATTCATTTGTATTTATTTAATTAGTCTTCAGTCTAATTTAGTCTTAACTCTTTATGCATGCTGACAGGTTTGGTTCAATGGACTACTTTTCGTGACACATTAGCAATGCATATGTTTCTTGATTATCGAGCACGAGGCGCCACTAATTCATGATTTTCAGTCATTATATATTAATTGAGTTGGAACTGTCTCAAGTTAAATTTATGTATGGAGTTGTAAACATTTGAATCATGTTTTTTCTTATCAATTTTAATAAATGTGTACTCTTCTTTATTGATCGTTTTTTTTTCTTATTATTCAGCTTTATGCGTCTATTTTGTTATATATGTTGATCATTTTTTGATGCAAATATATGTTGATCATATTTATTAATATTGTTGTTATAATCATTTTAAATACATAAGATGGCAAAAAAAGTAAACAAAATAAAGCAGAGGAGAAGAAAAGACAAGCAAATTAATGACACTGAAGGAGATGACAAAGTTTATTTTCGATGGAATACACAATGGAGCGTTCATTAGCGGATATACTTAGAGAAGAACGTCAGCTCGGTCACAAAGGAGATGGTGGTTGGAATGCAGTTGCTTATAACACCGCTGCTGCCATATTGTCTGCACAATTTGATATTGAAGTAAGTGCTGATAACATAAGAAATCGTGTTAAAACCTGGAAAAGGTTTTATGGTATAGTCAGTGATATATTAAGTCAGAGCACTTTCAGCACTGAGGGCCAGTCCTGCAAAAGAGGGCATGAGGGTCGTTTTGCAGTTCCATTGCGCAACAGCAACCCACCAGGCAAGCCCAAAGGCAAATCGAGCTCGTGCTATTGCTCGAAGGCTATTGACGCCAATCTGGCGTCAGCGCACTATTTCAAAATTTTTTTTACTATTGCTGTGTGACGTACATGCGCCAAAAGTAAAAAAAATTCAAAATCTCATGCACTGACACCAGCCTAGCATCAACCCTGTTTTTCCCCCAACAGATAGAAGTCACGTGGCGTTTCTAGGGGCGTCCAATCCAATATTTCTCCTCCAATCTAACAGCAGCCAATTGTGTGTAAATTTATAAAAAAAAAAAACCCAAAAATTCTATAAAAAATTTCTATAAATAGCTACCAAAAGTTTATCTGAAAATCTTATTCGAAAATTTTATCTGAAATATGAGATGTTAATTTTATAATAAATATTGACAAGTGACAACTGAGAATCTTATCCAGATTAATCATTTAAGTAAAATAAAAATAATAATTAAGTGAATAATAATTACCATTTACCATGTCAATGGATGAAAACACAATTTGCCTTTTGCCTGCCTCCCCTTGCCCTTTGCCATGGCAAATGAAGTGGAAATGCTCTTATAGAACTTGTTGCCCTCGCCTGAAATAAATGCAATTTTTCTACTTGCATTCTTCGTCAGATAAAAAGAAAAAGAACCCTGGCCTTTCTAAAACAAAAAATATTCCATGCCTTGAAAAACAATTCCTTTCAAGATTTTAAGAAATGAATTGATCTAAACGATCATTGGGTTTTAATAAGTCCTTTAGTTCATCGATTTTAAGTTTTAGAAAGGTGAATGAAGAGAATTTGGGACTTCAACAATTCATGAGTCATCAAGGGAGAGAAAAGGGTTACAGATACAGAGATGACAAACCTGCACCAGGAGGCATCATTTACATTCCAAAGAACAATCCAACGATGCCTCATGAAATGTACACCAATGAGTCAAAACAAGCATAATCACTCTCAAGTTATGATTTAAGGACACCAACTACCAGGATGAGAGGCCATCTAGCAAAGTCTAGAATAGAAATTCTCAAAAAGACATTGGAAAGGGCCAGCGACTGTCATAAAAATTATAAATAAAATAAATATGAAACGAAGCACCAAAATGCAGTAAAGTAAGAGAGCTACTAATGCTCTCAGCATTTATATGCAGCTTGGTGATTGCACTGTTAAATAATAAAAGCTCTGGAAACACGTAACAAGAAAGCATTCATACCAGGAACTCAAGGAAGGAAAGAATTTCACAACCAGCAGCAGGCACATTGAACAACAAGAAATCAAAATCAAACTGAATATATCAGAAAAGAAAAGCAAAATCCAAAACAAAAAAAAAGGAGGAACGGGAAAGAGAGAAGACGAATAGGTCAGACAGCTACAAGAGGCAATTTGTATAATAACAGTTAACCACAAAACCTGCTTGGTACGGAAAAAGAATATATACGCACTTTCCACAAGTGATTACGCCTATGCAAGTAAAGAACATAACTCCTATACATATCGAAAAAAGAACCTAAGCCATAAAATGTCTAGCGACCTAGTGAGGTCTTCCACCTCCTTGCCAAGCCATCATATTTGTCCCTTGCACCTCTGCCATCCTTATAGTAAGCACTCTTCAAGCTCGCCATTGTTGATTCGTATATGCTGATCCTTCTATCAAGCATATCGTCAGCATTCCTCTTCAACTCTGACAACCTATCTAACTTACAAAGCCCCAAGAGCAAGGCATTGGCCGCTGCATCAAGAGGCTCGACCTTGTTTTCAACCATAAAGTTCCAAATCTGAACCCCCATTTCAGGGTCATCCCCTTCAAAAAACATGGTGATGGCAGCAGCAAAATTAGCATGGGTGGGAAGCCACTCATTCTTCACCATCTCCACAAAAAACTTACCAGCATCACCAACCTTCTTGTTCTTAAGCAAACACTTAAAGATCACATTATAAGTGAAAGAATCAGGAAAAGCACCATGAAATACCATCTCGTCAAGGAGCCTAAATGCATCATCGACCTCATTGCAATCACACAATAATCCAATCATGGCATTGTACATTGACAAATTAGGCACCAACCCATTACCATTGCCAACCACAACATCCCAAATCAAAATTGCATTCTTCGAATCCTTTCGCTTAACAAGAATATCAAGAGCACTGGAAAAGAATCTCAAACCTGGCAAGCAGCTATTCTTCTTCATCACAATCAAGAATTTCAGAGCCTCCTCCACTTGTTCCCCTCTCACCAGCGTCATCAAGAAAGCGTCGTAAGCCGCCACGTTCGCCGGCATCCACCCAACTCTCACCACCATTTCCCCAAACGTTGTCTTCGCCTTCGCCGCATCCCCTTCCTTCTCCAGCCCCTCGAGCAAAATAGCAAACGAGTCCCCGTCGGGGCCGAATTCCGGCTTCGATTTCATGGTCTCGAGGAAGTCCAGAGCCCTCAAAACGCAGCCGTTTTCGCCGCACATTGCGCTGAGCAGAGAATTGGCGGCAACGACGTCGTTTGGGATGCCGTATTTGTCCATGACCTGAAAAGTCATGAGGGCGTCGTCGAAGCTTCCAGAAGCGCAGTAATTTCCGAAGGCGGAGGCGAAGGCGGCCAAGGAGAGAGTCTTTTCCTGCCGCATTGAGCGGATGGCGTCCCACATGGACTCGAAGAGGCGGTTGCGGCCGAGGAGGTCGACCATGAGGTTCCAGGCGTGGGCTGAGTGCTTGTGGGCCAGCCCGGCCCATCGGAAGAACTTTATGGCGGAGAATGGGTAGTCGTACGAGAGCTTCAGGACTTCGACAACGACTTCGGTGGTGGGGATTATTCCGGTGGAGGCGAGAGCCGGTTCGATCTGCTGGGGTGTGGTTCGGATTAGGATGTCGAGGATGATCTTGACCGACGATGAGATGGAGGTCGGTGATAGGGGGAGCTGCGAAGAAGGAGGGGGACGGTGAATTGGGTGTGGTGGTGAGATTTGGTTCTCAGCCATGCCCTCCTCCATATTGAACTTTGAACAGACTACACACTGGTTATTATTATTACTAGGGGTGGGCATCGGGACCGGAAAACCGGAACACCGAACCGAACCGGTGAAAAAAAAACGGAAAAAAAACCGGTTGACCAAAAAAGTCAACAAACTGGACCGGAATTGGACTGAACCGGTTCCAACCGGTTCCGGTTCTGGTTTTACATCTCTCCGCACCGGACCGGATCGAACCGGACCGGTCATATATTTTATATTTATATTTTTACAAAATTTTAAAATCTAATGCCATTTTTTAACTTCTATAATCACTAATTTTCCAAGTTCAACTTCAAAAAATTTCTAAATGTATGAATTGGATTATTTGTTCATTTTTAAGCTAAAAAAATAAGTTATTTATTATAATTTTTTTATTAAAAAAATTTAAAATTTTTTTTAAAAATAATAAATTAATAATCCGGTTCAAAATCGGAACCGGTCAGAACCGGACCGGAACCGGTTAGAACCGAACCGGCCAGTTTTCGAAATTTTTTTTGCCTAAACCGAACCGAACCAGACCGATTAAATAATACCGGTTTCGATTCCGGTTTGAGGTGAGAACCGGACCGAACCGGACCGCGCCCACCCCTAATTATTACCCCATCTCCAACACTAACGAAGTCCAAACACTAATTCTTGCACTAACAAAATACAAATATTCTCAAAATAAATAAATAAAATATTTTTCCTTAATCATGTGTTTGAGTTACAATTTTATTCATCGTTTCAACTTCGAAAGGGCTTAGTTCCATAAAACAAAAAATCTCAAGAGCATATAACTCAACTATTTGAGAATATTTTACAAGGGGAATTACTTAAATAATTGTTTTTTGTTGAGAAAATGATTAAAGTAATTAATTTAGGATGGTTAGATGAAGTTAAGGTCTAAAATATCGATGGTTTCAGAAATATCGGTAGTCGAAAAATATGAAAATTTATATAGAAATATAGGGAAATTATCAATATCAATAAAAATTGAATAAAAATCAAGAAAATTATAAGAAAAACTTGAACAATTTTCTTAAAACTTTGGAGGATGTTTATTTAGTCAATTATCTATTACTTTATCACAAAAAATTGGAAAGAAAATGCATTGCATGATGAGTTTAATTAATTTAAGATGATTACATAGCAAGCTAACAAACATTGCAAGTGTAAAAAATATGTAGTAATTAATGAAAGAATAATAAAAATACACCATAATAATTTATTTATAATGATTTACTACAATATTTTACATTTTATACATTGCACGGTAAGATACATAAGTGACTTAGTATCACATAGAGTTCCTATAAGGTTCGAATTTGAGTTATTTACACTAACAACCCCTTGGGTTTTTGGTTTATCACTAAACTGCTTGAGGTTTAAGAAATTACAAGAACAGCTCCTGAAATTTTAAATTGTTTTCACAAAACTCATTTTCATTTATTTTTCATCCAAAGATTGATGATTTTATACCCAAAAAAAATTCTCCAAATGACAAAGTTGGTCATTGAGATTAGATTGAATATACTTCATTGAGGTTAATTTGTCATCTGCATAAGTTTTTTTTCAATGAAATCATCAATTTTTAGACAAACTAGAAACCTCAAAGGGTATTTGTGTAATTTTTGAGACCTAATGGGGTTCTGTGAAAACACAAGAAACCTCAAGGAGTGTTAGTGTAAATAACTCTTCAAAATTTTCACCGCCTTCATCATCTCGATATTATCAATATATAGCGATATTGTGGCCAAATGTTGCTAAAGTGTGAGAGAAATTATCGACGTCGATATTTATCGATACTTATACGATATGTGTATGGATATGTTCCAAAATATCCTACACCAAAAAACAATAATATCCTCAATATTATCGATATTTTAGTCTGTAGATGAAGTTTAGTAAGTGTTTTTATATTTACTAAAAAAGAAAAAAAATTAATCCTACTAACATTAACATATTAATTAAAAATAATAATTTTGATCAAAAAATAATTTTTATAAAAAATTCTAAAAATATATATTTCTTCTCTTGTTCAAGAAACCTATATTTGTTAATTAGAGTAAACTGTCGAATTACCCTTCGAATTATCACCAAATTTTTGGTTTCTCCTGTGAATTTGTTTCTTAGTCAATTAAAGATACAAACTAATTTTCTTCGCTAATGTTCCCATACCGTCAAATCCCTTAACATTTCATCCACCTCTTCGTCAATATTAAGGGCAAAATTCTCTCTTTCACAACCTTCTCTTTATTTTCTTCATTCCTCTCCTAAATTCAAGACTATATACTTATAAAGAAATAAAACCAATTTGATTCAAAAAAATAAAGAAACACACTATTAAGGTCTCAAAAAACACCTAATTAGAAAAACAATAACCCTATCACCGTCACCTAGTACCGACAAACCAATGACCCACGCCACGACATCAAAAGCAACTCATCCGCTCTTGTTTACCCAGAAAAAGTTAAAACATCTAGAATAGGTTTTGAGGAAGTGTGAGTTGCGAGTATGCTACTATTAGCAATGTTAGAATTCTAATAGACTTAAAAATAAAGAAAATATAAATAAATAAAGACTTGCGCACCAAGTAAATAACTTAAAATCAAACGATTGTGAATTGAAACGGTAAACTAAGTCAATGAGGTTCTTTTCTATGCCTTAAGACAAATAACGACTTCATAATTCTCTAGCACAAATGAAAAAGGGAGTAAAACAAAGTAAAAGTAAACAAAAGTAGTACAATAATGAAAACAGATGGGCAGGTTTGATTAGAGCTACAAGTTGCCACCATCTTGTAATAGTTATGGTTTAAGACAGCTCAAGATCAAGTGGCAATTAAGTATAGAATTAGAACAATGCACTGAGGGATCATAATAGGGCCTTTAATTGATGGGAGTCAACTGAAAATCAATACCAAAGAGGCTTGGCAGAGCAATAAACAGTAAAATTGGTCTTTGATGAAAGAGCTAGGGTTTTTGTGTATAGTTTGTTATTGAAAAGTTGTTGTCTTAGTCTAGGGATGGTAACAATCCTTGTCTAGGCAGGTCCTCATCGAGCCCCCGGCCCTAATGTGGGGGAATTTCAGGGGAATATAGGGTCGGGTACAGGGATCCCCGATTTTTCAAAATAATAGATCGAAGACGGGCTCAGAATGATATTATTATCTACATCCCCGAACCTGAACATTAAGTGATGCATTAGTTTTTATTACTAAATATATAGTATAATATAACAAATAAAAAGCTACCTAAACAAAAATGATGAAATTGACATAAAATTTCATTAATGTCAATTTCTATGTGCTTTTCTTCCATCTATTTGCGATTTAGTGTACCCACATTTTGTTGGAATTATGCTCTAATGTGATGAAACTTTAATGGTGTGTTTGGATGAAGGAATTCTAATTTTTATAGAATTTGTAAATGACGAAATTTGTAATTACAACATTTGAAATTACGTCAATTCCAAATTTCAATGTTTGGATATCTTGTATATAGAATTTAGGAAATGACGGAAATTACAATTTTCCCTGTTTGGATAATCATAGAAGGAATTTTAAAACTGAAAGTCAATACAACCGTCTCTGCCTCCCCTTCGAAAGTCAATACAACATAAGAACGAGTAAAACAAGATAAAGAATCCCCTTCATTCTTTGAACTAGGCAGCTTCTATGAGTTGAAGAAAAAGACACCTGCATTTGACTCTTCAGCCAAAGTTGGATTAACCTAAAGCATGCAATTGTAAAGCTGGTAACATTCAAATCCCTTTAAAAAAAAAAAAATTCATAATCGACTACTGTTGTTACTCAAAATTGTAATCAAGATAAAATCGTCTATATTACTCAAAATAAAAATAATTAATAAAGATAACATGAGAATGAAAAATGTGTTCTATGCCATCAACACCATTCCCTTTTTTCTCTCAACTGGAAGTGTCTTCAACATGAGAAATTGTTTCTCATTTTCTATAAACCAAGTGCATGCCTTCAATTGTTCGTCTGGACTAAGTTCTGGAATTGCATTCACTTCATTATATACTTCTAATGGATCAAGCTTTTGTGTAGTAGCATTGAAAATTTGTTTGAAAGATGAAGCCATTTTAGCCACTGAATCAGCAGAAATATTAGGGGTACCTCTTTTCTTTGGTGGGCGAATATCATAAGATGGTTGATTTCTTTTCTTTGGACAGCTAGAGTTAGGTGAGACATCATCAATGTGAGAATTCTCAAAACCTTGAGTATCAACACCCAAGTCAACAAAATTATTGGGTTCACTATCAGGGGTCATAAACTCAACAGCTCTAGCACATGTTTCAGCACCTTCTCTAGTAGCTCTATCTTTGCCACATAAATCCACTATATCATCCCAATTTGCAATTACTTTATATCGAAAAGTTCTAGCATCTTCATGAGACTATCA
The DNA here is from genome assembly GCF_000346465.2 of Prunus persica. Classification (NCBI taxonomy): domain Eukaryota; kingdom Viridiplantae; phylum Streptophyta; class Magnoliopsida; order Rosales; family Rosaceae; genus Prunus; species Prunus persica. Next base: position 1,550,178 of record NC_034013.1, on the reverse strand, counting down.
AGAAAGGAAAAAAAAAAAAGGAGTTAAATAACTCTAAATTTACCACAAAAATATTCTAGTCATGCAAAAAGGTGTAATTACATTGTAAATTACCTTCCAATACTCATTCTAAACAATCTCTTCATCTATAGTGATCATCTTTTTTGTTGCATCCCAATTGAATCCACTCTGACTTAATATGTCACTGACTACGGCATAAAACCTTTTCCATGTCTTGACACAATTTTTAATGTTATCAGCACTTACTTCAATATTATATTGGGCAAACAATATGGCTGCAGCAGTGTTATAAGCAACTGATTTCCAACCACCATCTCCTTTGTGACCCATCTAGCGTTCTTATCTAAGTATCTATGCTAATGAACGATCCATTGTATGTTCCAACATAAATAACATTTGTCATCTCCTTCATGTTCATTACCTTGCTTCTCTTTTCTTTTCCTCTGCTTTAGTTTGGTTGCTTTCTCTGCCATCTTATGTAATTGAAATAATTACAACAACATTAATACATAGCATTCACAAATTCATTCAAATTGATAAAAATATTTAAAATTCAATACATGAAGTAGACACTTATTCAAATTAAAACATTAGAAAGTTCAAATTGAAAAATCATGAAATCGTAGTGCCACGTGCTTGATAATCATGAAACATCTACAATGCTAACGTGTCACGGAAAGTAGTCCACTGATCAGTAACTTGAACACTTGTAATTCCATTTTCATTACCCTCTAATGTAGAATGATTTGATATCTCATGATCCACAGAAGCTAAAACCCCCAAATCTTGATCTTGTAACACAGGGTCATTATGTTGCTCGAGTCGGATAAAGTTATGCAATATAAAGCATGCACTTATAATCCTAATTTGGGTTTTGATGTCGAAAAATGAAGGGGTACGCAGTATACTCCATTGCTTTTTTAACAACCCAAATGACCTTTCAATTACATTCCTTGCAATTGAATGACGCAAATTAAATAATTCTTTGTAAGTTTCAGGCCGATTGTTTCCAGTCCATTCATTTTCCTCTATACGGTGCCAAAAAACCTTGTCCATTAGCGTATCCCTCATCCACAAGATGTAGGGATTTCTTGAATGTAGGGATTTCTTGCCGAACCCAGCTTACTGAATGTAGGGATTTCTTGGGGGCCTTTACAGAAGATTGATCTAATTAAATTTCGTGAGCTCTATATTATGTGTGATATTATAATGTTTATTAATTCTTGATATTGTATAATGTTCTTGATATTGGATGTTTATATATCGTTAACTATTTGGTTAATGTGGTATTGTTTGATTGACATTCCTTGTATTGGGTGTTTACATATTCTTAACTATTTGAACAATGTTGGCATAATTGTATATACATTGGTGATGTTTTAAGTTGTTACATTGTTGTGAGATACATGGGATATGTGAAAGGCATAATTATATCATGTCATGAAAATTGGTTGGAGTTGTTGGGTTAAGAAAATAATGATGGAAAAGAGGGTAATGAAAATAGTCTTTTGTGTAGTTGAGTCTAACTCTTGGCAGGTACCAGGTCTCAGGGATCCCACAGTACACATGGTTTTTATTGGGTGATTCGGGACTGGCAACAAGGAGTTAGACAAGATGACTAACAAAAGGAGAATTATAGGATGATTGAAATGGGTGTTAGTTCATATAAATGGGCATTCGGGACCAAGTGGTATAAGCATGGTATGGGACGTGTAGGTCTGCTTGTCCAGTTATATGAATTAACAGGATTAGATGAAGAGCATTCATGCATTATTATTAATAATGTTATATTTGGCTGTGTGATTGCATGTCACTTAATTTAGTTATATCAATCTACTGTGGTAAGGTCTCATGTCCCTATTGAGCGGTGGTTGCTCACCCCTCACCCTGTTTAATTTTTGAGATGAATTAGTGACCAAGAAAATGACTAAACCAGTTGAGGCTGAATTAGATGAGAGTGTTAGAGCTTTATTTATTGTAAAGTTGTAAGATTTCGGATCTATTTTTATAAGATAAGTTTATTTTAAACCCATGTTTTTGCTTTATTTATTTATATATTTTATTTTAATTTTTATCTTCTTACGCACCGGACGCGGGGTTTTCCTCAACCCCGGGTCCGAGGTGTAATAGAAGCTTAAAATAGTGGTCGTGCTTCATGGGAATGGGTAAGAGAGGGCAGGGATATCCCGCTTTGTGGTGCACATTGGCAAGTTATGAGCGAGGCACATATTAGAATGTGGTTTGATCGATGGCTGCCAACTTCTCCAAACACTTGTCCTCGCCCACATTCTACTGAAACTTTTGATCGAAACTTACGAGTTGAAGCTATTATTAACAGGGAGCTCAATGAATGAAATTTGGACCCAATTAGGCACGCCATTACTTCTAGTGATGCTCGTGCAATTACAGAGATCAAGTTTGGTAGCATCAAACTGCCAGATCGACTAATTTGGCCAATGGAAATGAATGGATCTTACTCTGTGCACTCTGGTTACCATTGGCTTCACAATACTGAATTGAGGCGAAGAAATCTGCGCCCTTCCTCTTCAATGGCAATTGATCCAAGGCTTTGGAAGCAGGTTTGGAAAGCGGATGTCCCACCAAAAATTCAAAACTTCATGTCGCGAGCTCTCAGAAATTGCCTCGCTACATCGGCAAACTTGCACAAAAAGAAAATTGCAAGATCGCCTATGTGTCCTCTATGTAATGATCAATCGAAAACAGCTAAACATATCCTTATCTTTTGCCCTTGGGTGGACCCTGTTTGGTGCGGATGCTCCCTCAACCTGCGTATAAATCGACAGGCTGTGACATCTTTTGGCCAATGGTTAAGGAATGTTATTGAAGAAGAGAAAACCCTACAGCAGCGGTCACAATGCATAATTGTTATCGCATACTTCTGCTGGCAGATTTGGAAAGATCGGTGCAAAGGGATGCTGGAACACATCTCCCTTTCACCAGCTAGAACTATTCATGTTGCCTCTATTTCCATCAATGAATTCCTTGGCACCCTTGATCATGGCAGACATCAAACTGAGCCTCCTGGCCTCTCTAATGCCAACCAGAAACATCTTTGGAACCTCCTTGCCCCTCGCTTTGTCAAGGTTAATGTGGAAGCATCCTGGAATCCAAAATCAAGGAGGGTTGGCATTGGAATCCTGATTAAGAACACATATGGAGACTTTCTCAAGGGTACATCCATCCCATCAGTGGCGAACTTTGCTACAGAGGCTAAGGTGCTGGCTTGTCTCGAAGTTGTAAGCTCGCTGCTGAGATGGGTTATTGTCAAGTCACATTTGAATCTGATTGTAAGGAAATAATCTCTTCTTTGAAGGGCTCCATATCCAAAGGAATGTGGGAAATCTATCATATCCTAAGTAATGGTCGGGATGTTTTAAACTACTTCCAAACCTGCGTTTAGACGTGGATTCCTAGAATCGCCAATTCGAGGATGAGCCCTGAAGTATGGGTCAACCGACCCCCATCCTCTCTAATGCATATCATAAACAAGGGTGGCTTACCATGCCCCCTAAGGAATGCCTAATGGTTGCGGCTGTGTGGGCTTTTTGACCTATTTGTTTGTCTTATGACTATGTCTTCTTTAGTTATCCTCCTTCTATGTAGCTATGTTGTTGTTATGTCTTGTTGTATGTTGTGCCTTGCTGTTTATGGGCTTTGTATTTCTCTTAGCTTTTTGCCTACTTGTTATGAAATTCCATCTTTCAGACAAAAAAAAAAGAAGTGTAGGGTCTATCTAGATGTAAATAATGGTGATTATATATAAAATGCAAAAGTTGATCAAATTATTCCTATCACTAATTATTTACCCACCACACTAAAATTAATTATGATTACTTTGGTGAGTGTGGATAGCCTACCATGTTGGATCATGGTCTTGGATGGTGATTCATTTTAATTACGCTTGCATAAAAAAAAATTAGGCATGAAAACCATTTCATTATTACATAACTGATCAAAATCAAAATCAAATCCAATACGCGGCCAATCATATAGCTCAATTATTTGGTCTAAGTCCATAACCATCGTTTAATTATTCAAACTCACAATGTAAGTACATGCTATTGGGTTATATACATATATGAGTTTAATTCAAGTGGTAACCATATTCAAATAAAATAAATTTACCATGGAATGAAAACATTTTACTACAATAGTAAATGTAATTGTAGAAACCTTTTGGGCATAGTTTCACTTATCATATATTGCAAGTAGGTCTAAATGTAACGCCCCCGACCCAATTTAATTATTTTATTCAATTTGATTCAATTTATATAATTGTGAAATTATAATTTTGCCCTTGGGGTAGGGTCACATTAGTCACTTTTTGATTTGTAAGGATTTTTGGGATTTACGTGCCATCATTGTGTAGAGCTCGCTCTCACGAGTTCGTAGACATGTAGTGAGCCAAAATCAGAGTTTTAACGAAGAAGTTGTGGTCAACGAAAGTGCAGTGGCACAACCATAAATTTTTTGAAGTTTGATTTAAAAAAAAAATCAGGTCAGCTCTCTCTCTTCCCCACGTGTTCTCTCTCTCCCCTGACACTTTCTCTCTCCTCCTTCTCTCTTCATCGCTACACCGCCTGTTCAAACAGCGATTTCGTCATCGTCCAGCCACCAATTCCTACGAAATTACATCCAAAAGAACCACCTCTCTCTCCTCTACGCCGATGATTTCGAGGAGAAAATTTGGCCAAAACTACCATTGACTTCGGCGACGATTCCAACCACCTCAGGTCACACCACAACTTGAATCATGAATCTCTCTCTTCTCTCTTGCTTTCTCTTGGGTTGCGCAACATCTTTGGTGGATGTCGCCGCCGTTTCAAGACTGAGAAGTTTCGGTCAAACTCGTACGGTTCCAGCTTCAATTCGACTGGCTCTGGTCACTTTTTGGCCATGGTCCAAGAATAAAAAATGCTCCTTTTCTTAGTCTAAACGTTTTGGTATAGGTATTGTTAGGTGTTTCGAGAATTTTTCATTGCCGAAATTTTCTTAAGACACCCACACTCTGCCAGCGCGTGTGACGGCGCGTGGTCCATTGGGTGGCGGCCCATTGTATTAAAAAACACTCCCTACATCGTCCTGTGCACGACGGTATGCTCGGATTTGGAATTGGTTACCGTTTGACTATCGAACGGATATTGCTCCTATTATGCAATATCCGGATTTGATAGGTTCGGACTGTTTGATCCGTTTCAATTTCAAATATGTTGTTCCCTGTATCTCTAGGATCTTGTAGGAACTCGCGGATTGAGAATCGGAGTCCCGGATATACTGAATCAACGAGTCTAGGGTTAAGCGAAACGATCGTCATCCGATCGTGCGATTGGCTTAGTTCCTATTGCTCAATCGAGACTAAACTTTCAGGACTTGTTCAGTAGACTTTGTTGGACCTATAAGAACTTTCGGATCGAAAATCGGAGGTCGTGGGCCTTACGAGCCGGTTGACCAATATGGGAAGTTTGACCAATCGATTGATCGTGAGTCTTCCAAGGTCGTTTCATCGTTCGAATAGTGTTAGATTGGCCTTAGAAACTCCCCGTTAGTCCTACACATACTTTGAGTCTCGAAAAGTTAGGAGTTTGTTTTAAAGTGCTCATTTGAGGCGTTTTTATTAATTTAGTCCTCATGTTCTTCAAAATAGGTACTCAAGCCCCACGAGCTCAACAAGAGAGACCCTTGCAGGGTCAAGTAGCTTAGGATTATCTGTGAGTGGACTTTGTTTTGAATGAGCATTATTTTCAAAGATTGGTTACCATGCATATAAGTTGGATTATTTTGTCTATGGATTTTATATATTGTTTTAATTGTGGAATTATCAGTTATTTTTTATATTTGACGTTTATGAATATTTTGGGCCTGGATTTTATGCTTTTGAGAGTTGTTATCTTCACTATGAATAAATATGTGGGTAGTGAGTTATGGACACTATATTTGTCCAAGTGTCTATGTTGTTGGGATTGGGATATTTGGATTTGATTGGTTGTAAAAGCGAGTCTTTGGGACTCGGCTTTGTTATGGGCAAGTGGTTTATGAGAGTTAGGTACCTTGTTGATTGTGACACGAGTCTTAGTATTTGACTATGATATGTACCTTCCCTTGGTTACTTTACCCATACATGGCGTTGGATTTTCCGGCGTGTGGGTTCACTTGGTTATTAGTACTTTATCACATGTTGCGTTGGATTTTTTGACTTGTGGTAAAGATCTAGGCACCTTTGGTTGGGTGTGCCGTATGCCTTGACAGGCAGTCTGCGCACATAAGACATGGTTTGGTTTGGCCGCACATGGCGTTAGATTTTTCAGCGTGTGTACTATAGAGCGGTAGTCCCCCGATTAGACAACTCATCCTTAGACGCATGGTAGAAGGTTTACGGGCTAGTCAAATGATCCCCATGTCGGATTATTTTCCCCGGTACTTGTCATGGTGTGAGGTTGTCTTATATAGATATTATATTTACACTTATGAACTTTGTAGTTTATACCTATACAGTCATAGGAGTTTTTGTGGTCTACTTTTATGCATTTGTATATATGCATAAGCTTAGTTATTTTTAAAAGCTTTCCTTGCATATTACATCTTGTAAGTCTATATCTCAGGAAGGGGTTTGGTTATAGTTAAGAGAGTTGAGTTTGGATATTATTGTACTATGTCGGGATTGTGGGATTACCTTGGTTTTAAATTGATTATGTATGAATGGTTTCAATTGCCTGTTTTTAGCATCATTTTCCAAACGGTGGGGTTAGTATGTTGTTTTCAATTATGACAAAACTTTTTTTTTATCCACTTACAATTTTCTGTTTTGCGCCCCCCAAGCAGTAGTTGACGCGAACTGAACAATCAAGCTGAGCCTTCCTCTACTCGTGTCTCGATTAATTTGTAGGACATTTGTGTCCATTTCTTTTAAACTTCTACTTAGGTTATTTAACTAAAGATTCTTAAATTGCTCTGATATTGCCCGTGTAGGATTGAATTTAAGGCAGGAAGCCTATTTCGTAATCTATGTGCTATTGCATTGTGCATGCTGACAGTTGGACTATTGTTTTTGTTGTTTTTCACAGGTGAAATTTTTTGGTAAAGTTCATTTTTCAGGGGAGACTTTGCCGAAATTTCGGTAGGAGTCTCGATCCTCTTTTCCTTTGTTTTCGGAGAAGAGGATGTTGTTATAAGTGGGCCGGGCATCGGTTTGATGTCAGTCACGAATTTCGAGGAATTCGGGGCAGTTCCTGTCACCAAAACTACTCAACAATTAACAATGAATCCAAAGTTGATCCACTAGGGTGTGAGGTTAAAGCATGCATTTATTTTACACAAAGTGGTAATCATGATTATTCCAATTAGGTAAATAATCATGAGTGTGACTAGGTAGGCCATCCACACTCACCAAAGTAATCATAATTAATTTTAGTGTGGTGTGGTAAATAATTAGTGACAGGAATATTTGGATCAACTTTTGCATTATATATCAAATCACCATTATTTACATCTAGATAGACCTTACACACTCACCAAAGTAATCTTATTAATTTTAGTGTGGTGGGTGAATGTTTATTAAGTGGAAACATTTTGACGAACTTTCAATTTTATAATAAAACATCATCATCATCTTTATGACCTATCTTGCTGGAAAAAGCTACTAACACAATCATAAAATATAGTCACCTAACTTATGGATCAAAAAGATCCCATAACAAGAACATCAAGAACACCAAAAACATGCATATGAACTAAAATGAATATTCATGCTATTTCCGGAAAAACCATATTCTATTTTAACCATCTCATGCTCTTAATTAATCATATTTTCATGATGTTAAAATCATTAGGGTTATAATGCAACTACGCTCTAACGTTCATGCATACACATATGCATACAAAGAGAGCATCAATCATTAAAACATGAAATCGGGAAATCTAAAATCCCAAATAACCCCTTTCACTCTATATGATTTTCATTCAATCATATCAAAATAAATCAAGTATAACCATTGTACTTTTAAATGAATTTACAACCCATATATGTATCTCTAAACCCTAGAAACATATCAAGTTCATGACCTATGGCTACCAATTGTTGGTTTTAAAACATTTTAAAGAAGTTCACTTGAATATTAAACATGCATTTAATCAAATTAATCGCAACATAAGTATATGGTGGTTGTTTAAATTAAAAAAATAAAACTTTGTCCAAGTAATGAACATTATATGTTTTCATAAAAAGAAAGTACAAGAAAAAATGATAAGTTCTAATTACCCTTGAAGCAATAATATGAACCAAGTTGTGTTTGGTCTTCTCTTGATGACTTCCCTTTATTGATCTCCTCTTGGATCTTTCTCCCCCTTGTAAGCCACAAAAGGATATGACCTCTAAGTCTCAAAACTAATGGAACCTTGAGATGAGAGGGAAGAATATTGGGAATTCAAGGATGCTAGTGCAAGATCCTCAAGACTTGGTTTCAATCTAAACCCCTTGAAAGATGAAAGTGTTTCGCTCTTGAAAACTCTCTTTTATCTCTCTTTGATCTCCCAAACCTATTTGGTTGATGTTGGATTGTGGTTGTATGTTTTTAGCTTATTGAAACAATTTCCATATACACATGCATTTTCGGCCAAACCTTATTGGGCTTCCAATTATGGGCGTTGTGACACTTAAATCATAATGTTTAGGTGTCTTAACCCCTTGGGCTTGATACAAACCATTTGGATTTACCGTTAATTGTTACCGAGGCCCAAATACACTTTTACATACAGTAAATCATCATCAACAAATTGATCAAATTTATTTCCACATTCTCATATGTATTACTCAAAGTTAACCATTCAAGGTATGCAATCCATTAGGTTCTAATAAGCAAGACAATGAGAAAATATTAGAACTCTTTCTAATCAACTGGAATTAAAACCCTTTTTTAATTATTCTTTTATATGTATTGATCAAAATCAATCCTAGGACTTCCACGAGCCTAGAGTGACATCTAGCAATATATCAAAGCTACCCAAGCTAACTAGAATAGTTGAAGAACCTATTTAGTTGGAATTGCAATGTAATACGGTCCTTCTCTAATACAGTGTTTCGAATCATGTTATTAGGGTACAAATTGATTATATCAAACCCCTAATATGATTAACTTCATGTGATTTAATATAACATGATTGAGAACCACTTTCTAAATCATGCTCAAATACTTCGGTTGAAGATTCACTAAATCATATCTCGAAACATTCTCCTTAATTAAAGGTAGAGATTCCTTATTGTATATTCATATGCCTCTGTGATGAATTAAGAGATCCTAATAACACATAAGGTAAATCTTTTACGACTTACATTTGCGAGCTATTAAAGATCAATAACGCATCACAATGAAACTATGATGCCTCAGGTGACAGGACTCGACCACAATTCCACTTTGAAATCCGGGCTGAACCTTGTGCGTGTCCAACACTTGGCAGGTGCCGGGCACAAATGACCTAATTGCCCTTCTATCCAAAATTCAATAAAAATCAGGCTTGACTCCTACCAAAAATTCGGTAGAGTCTCCCCTGTAATTTGATCATTTCCCAAATTTACACATGTCAAACAAGCATATATATACAATCCAACTGCCAATATGCGTATATATATACATTCTAATAGTTAAATCTAAGTTCTAAGGCACGTTATCAGCGCAACCACTAGGAAATTACAAAAGAAGTCAACTCATTTACAGAAGAGCCTTACATCAGAATGGGGAAGCTCAGGAAGTGGGAACGACCCTGTGGTGGATCACTGTGCACGCCTACTGCCTGGGGGAGCAAAACATTAAAAAATGTGAGTGGACCAAAAACAAAGTTTTAGAAAATAGCAAAAGAACATACTAACCCCACTGTAAAAACAGTTATAAAAACTGAATCAATTTCCTCATACATACTTGTACTGAACTCATGCATTCATATTTATACATATATTACCAAACATTAATCCTGCTGAAAGACCCTGTGGTGGATCACTGTGTACGCCTACTGCGTGGGGGCGCAAAATATTAAAAAATGTGAGTGGACCAAAAACAAAGTTTTAGAAAATAGCAAAAGAACATACTAACCCCACTGTAAAAACAGTTATAAAAACTGAATCAATTTCCTCATACATACTTGTACTGAACTCATGCATTCATATTTATACATATATTACCAAACATTAATCCTGTTGAAAGACATTGAAGTAAAGATCAACCTATCACCTAGGTATACTTATTTATTTCCGTCAACTCCCTTAGTTACTATCTATTCCTCGTGTCACCGTGGTGACACATTCTCGTAGGACTCAGGAAACACTCGGTTAGCCTGATCCACCCTCCACGCAAGACTCAAGGGACACTAGGCCCACCCGAGCTGCATCCCTCGCTCCCACAGGTCGAACATCCCTAAGCCTCATGGGGCAAAAGTCAAGCATGCTGACTTAACTGAAGACACTACTAAATATACTTGGTTACCTACGGTAATTAAGGAAAATATAACTTCCTGAAAGGTTTGGAATAAATAAAACTAACTCCACTAGTCTTAAAACTCTGCTGCCATCCTATCAGATTTTTGAAATCCTTATTTCTACTATTCTTTAAGTATTCACGACTCGGCAGCAAATAAACAAAATACTTAATCTTACCAACATATGCTAGAAAGCCCTCGATCTATTGAATACTTATTCAAGATCAAATAATGAATTTAAATTGCATAAAATCATTTATGAAAGCAAAGGTCCACTCATTGGTGATCCGAGCTAGCTGGACCTCTCGAAGGTCCCTCTTGCGGGTCTGCCTGGCACTGGGTGCCTCATTAAACCATCAAGAATATTTAAATAATAAAATTGCTCGGTAGAGGTATTTAATTAAAACCCTGACACCCGGCTCCTAGAAGTGCTTGCACTAACTTTAGAATCTTTTTTTATACCCACAAAAGCTTTCCTTACATTTGGAATGATTTAGAAGTGCCTCGGGACTCAAAAAGCGCTAAAGTCTCAAAAAGTCAACCCGAGACCCCATGGGTCCACGACCTCTAAATTCTGATCCGAAAGCTCCTAGAGGTTCCAGTATACCCAGGACACATGTCCAGAGAGTTTGATCTCGATCGTACGGCCGGAGAGATCACGATCGTCCAATCGGCGGTTCCTGTAATCCTAGCTCTAGGGTTGGCATTTTCGGAGTATCCGGGGCTCCAATTTACAATCCGTCGACTCCTATATGATTCTGGAATTATCTAGATCAACATATCTGAAAATGACTACGATCCAACTGCTCAAACGTATCGAACCTGGAAATCGCACAATAGGCGAGATCCGTTCGGGGTTCAAACGTTATCCAAATTGAAATCTGCGAGTACCTACGCGCTCGTGAGGAACAAGGGATCATTCTAGGACTAAATGTGGTCCCCACCATGATGCCCACGCACCGTCACATGCGCTGGCAGCGCGTGGGTGGCTGGATAAATTTCTAGCGGCTGGAAAAACTCCAAATTGCCAGCCCAAACTCCTACTCTAGGTGTAAAACCCTATTTGGAACCACTTTTGTTTCGACCTACCCCAAAAAACTGGTTGGAAGTGGCCGGAATTGCGATTCCAAAACTGGCCGAATCCTAACTCGAAAATCGAACTATCTACGCTTCGAATTGATAAAAACCTACCAAACCAACAACTAGAATATGAAAAATAGCTAGAAATCTATACCTCAATCGATTGATTTGGCTGTCAGAAGGGAGAGATCGAGAGATTTGAAATTTGAAGAAAAATCCTGTCAAAACCTTCTGTTTCCGGTGGCTATGGCATCGGTGGGACGGGGGAAGGCGTTGGCTGCGACGGCGAAAGCTGGTCGGTGCGGTTGGGTCTGGTCCCGTGGGTTGTGACGATAGCTGGGTGGTTATAGAGGTTTGGAGTGATCGGACGAAAACAGGGGATGGGGAAAGACGCAGGGAGAGAGAGGGAGAGAAAGAGTGAGAAAAAAGGTTTTTCTAAAAAAATCTGCATTGGCAAATTACCATTTGCCCCTCCACGTACTTTAATAATATTTTTTTCGTTATAACTCCGATTCGAGTCTACTACGTGTCTACTGACTCATTTCATCGCGCTCTACGCAACGGTGTAAGCGAAATTCCCAAATTCCTTCCCAGTCAAAAAGTCAACTTTTTCTTTAATAAACTATTCTATAGGCAAAATTGTCTTTCTCTCTAATAAATTAATAATTAAATATTATTCAAGGACGGGGTTATTTCATCAGGTCTAAGAACTAATTTGCATTATTGCAACTATGAGTTCTCGTTTGACATGTAGATAAAGCTTCGTATGAGAACTACGGTTGATTGCATTCAATGTACTCAATCACTATTAAGCACAATCTACACAAATGGTTTGAGACTAATCATCTACCTAAATTGAGCATACACAGTATGTGCTAATCTTGATGGTTTATCAATGCCCATTTGATAACCCTATGATTAGGAACATTTTAGGATACTAAAGTTAGGTAGCATTCCCTGTACATTTGTTTCTTTACTAGGTGCAAAAGATAACAAAATAAGCTTGCCCTTTATTTATCTTTCACGAAATATATTCTAAGGAGATTACATCAAATGCATTGGCTCTTAAGGCACATTTCTAACAGATATTACAACACCACTTGTTACTAGGATGTAAGGTTGCATGACAATGATGATTTGATTAAGACCAATTCCAAGTCTCTACACATGGAAAACCAGAATGGTGTCGTCTTTCACTTGAAGGAATAATCTTATATTAGGCTTGAAATTTAATAACATATAGGTATTCACAATAAATATTAAATAAGGAAAATCTATATTAATAAATGATTAATATGCAGTATGAATATTTTTTAAAATAATAATATATAGTTTTTTTAAATAAATAAAAAATAGGTTCTCACAAGTTTTTTCCGATTCTTTTCAACCCAATTCAGCTCGATTTCCATTTTCTGATTTGAATTCCCATCTCTACTCAATATTGACAGAGAAGTAGATGAAATGTTAGGGGATTTGATGGTAGGGAGACATTAACGAAAAAAGTTTGTTCATATCCTTAATTGACAAAAAAAAAAAAAAAATTCAAGGGAAAAATTGAAAATATGGTGATAATTCGAGGGGTAATTCGGTAGTTTACAGTTGTTAATTAAGTACACAAGTGTATGAACATTTTTGGGGGAAAGAAACAAGCTTATTACTTAACTCACTTTTTTTTTTGGTGAATAAAAATAACAATTCTTTTTTTGGGAAATTTGTATAAAACTTTTAGGCATGTGTGAGAATACCACTTGAACTTTTAGGGCTTGTTAGGTATCCAAATTTTTTTAAGCTCAAAAGTAATTTTTTTAGTTTGAAGCCCATAATTCGCATTTGGTAAAGCCCATTTTTCAAAAGCTCAACTCAAAAACCACTTAAAAAAGGCATAGTTTTCAAAACAAAAAAGTGAGGTTTTACAGTTCTCTCTCTCTCTCTCTCTCTCTCTCTCTCTCTCTCTCTCTCTCTCTCTCTCTCTCTCTCTCTCTCTCTCTCTCTCCCCTATTGGTCTCCTCAAAGCCCGATCCAACTTGGACTTGGACTTGAGGGTGGTAGTCGTGGGGGAATCAGGAGGAGGATGAGGAGGGGGTGGTCCGGGGATGAAAAAACAAAAAGGGGGAGGGGTTTGTGGGATGGGGGGGATTGGTTTGGAGTGAAGGGTGGTGGTCATGGGGAATGGGAGGAGAAGAAAACCGCAAGTGTGGTAGGGTTCTGGGGTGGTCCCCAGGAAATTTTTTTCTCTTTTTTCTTGTTTTCTTTTTTGTTTTTGTTTCTTTTTCTTGAATTTTTTCAAAAAAAATTTTTTGGTAATGATTTGATGGATTATTGGATGATGTGTTGTTGATTTAGGCTGTAGGGGAGAAATTGACAATAAAAATTAGTTCATCTACTTAATTTTCCCAAAAAAAAAATAAAGTGACAAATTAAAAAAAGTAGGGGAGAAATTGACAATAAAAATTAGTTCATCTACTTAATTTTCCCAAAAAAGAATTGGAGTGACAAATTAAAAAAAAAGCATACAAATTCAAAGGGTAAATCGATACTTTAACTCTAAGAAATTGGCAAAAACTACAAGCCAAACGATAAGATCGAGTCATTAAAAAGACAAAGAAAGAACAAGCCAAACAAGGATGATAATTTTGTCATTTTCCCAAACATATTATTACACAACTTTACCTTCCCAATCAGGCCATTCTTTCGAATTTGGCAACAGCTTCGTCTTCACAAAACTCACGAGTTCCCAACTGAAACTGACTCACCGAGTGACAAAGTCGAACTCAGTAAACCAACGAAATAGCTTTCATGACACTGCCTCGGCCTTTGCTCTCAAAACCCATTAGAACAGTACCACCTCCACCTTTACCATCATCCTTCAACAAAACTGCAAAACTGAGTCCAAATTTGAATAGGGTCTCTGGGTTTAGTCCCCATGCTTTCAAATTCATCGTCTCCATGGCTGCCAGCTCTAGACATGGCGTTTCTTCTGACCCTCAACATTCATCGTCCCAGCTGATCCCTTCCAATGTCGCCTCCGACTCCAGTTCCTTTCAGAATTCACCAAGTAAAGTAGAAGATATTGAGGGACACTTAGACAAGGTACCGCAAGTTATATTTTAATAGCACAATTTTAAGTTTTTAATCAAGTAGCCTCTATTCGGTTTGGCATAGTTTTGATTTTATTTCTTCTTAGCTTTTTTTTTTTTTTTTTTGGGTGTTTTGCTGGATATGTAGGTAATATACAGATTTCGGTTCATGGCGTTTTTGGGAGTTTTGGGGTCTTTGATTGGGTCGTTTCTTTGTTTCATCAAGGTATGATTATCAAATCGCTGAGGTAGCTTTTATTCTACTTGTAGCCGAACCATGTTTTGATTATGCTTTTATTTTCTTCTTCTTTTGGTACTAATTTTTTTGATTCTGCTTTTGTTTGTTCTTTTAGTTGTTAAGAATGATTGTTATTTTGTAATTGCCATCTCCAAATTCCTTCCTCTTGTTATCAACGTATAAGGCAACACTTTTCTTTTGTTGATGAGAGATGTCTCACAGTGGGATGGTTTTCCAGTTTGGCATCGATGATATTTATAGAATGCAAGAAAAAGAAGATTTTGCTAAGGGTAGAAAATATAGCATAACAAAAAGGGTGAATCTTTAGTTTCCTAATGTATTTGTTAGTTTCCTAGATTCTTTAGTTTTGTAAATTCTAGTAGGATTTCAACTTTTCCAGATTTCCAGACTTTTAGTTTTAAGTTTCCATTTTTATTTGGGTTAGGATTTCTGTTTAAGCAAGGGATTTTTATCCTATTATGTCTAGGTTTTAGTTTGCTATAAATACCCCCATGTAGTTCTTTAAAATGCAGATTTGAATGTTGAGTAAACCTTTTCCTAGAACTCTCTGATTTGGTCCTTTCGATTTATATTTCTTCTCCTCGATCTCGATATACTTCTTTGTTCTGCTGTTTCTGCCCTTTATCTCGTCTTTTCGATCTATATTTCTTCTCCTCGGTCTCTTATATTCTTCTCCTCGGTCACCTACGGGCCGTACTACGTCAATTGGTATCCAGAGCCAGGCCTCAATTTCGCTTGTGTCTACTCTCTGCCATGGCACCCCAAACTGTGGCCAGCCTCGCGGAACAATGTCATGAGTTCCAAGACAAAATTTCTGACGATATTGCCTGCATTGAAACCCAATTCTCCAAGCTCAGCGCTGAACAAAAAGAAGAGTTGGTACAGGTTCACAAACATCTTGCGATGATGGACCTTGCCATCAACAAACTCCAAGACTCTGTTAAGATGCTTATCAATCACTTTCGGGCTGGAGCGGTGGAGCCTTCTTCTACCTCAGCGGTGCTCTCGAGTTCGTCTACGCTGCCGCCAAAAAGTGGCCTTCTGCCCAATCCACCGGTGGATAAAAAACTCAAGGCCGTGCCATACGGCATGCCGCATCAACCTCAACCTGTCTCTTGCTCGGCACGCCCAAGGCTCAATTGGAGCCCCTCTTTTCTTTTGGGTCTATGTCGCCGCCCCATTATACCCGGCACACAGTGGGCCCTCCTCCAGTGACTACTCAGGCTTCTACCCCGCCACCCGTTCCACATTATCAGTACACTCATCTCCCTCGCCATTTTGACAACGATATCATCCACCACATCAAGCCTACCGCTCCTACTTTTGATGGTCGTGGGGATCCTATGATGTTTCTTGATTGGGTTCAAGCCATGGAAGATTATTTCGCACGGTACAACTTGACGGATGCTCATAAACTTCGCATTGGTAAGATGACACTACGGGGAGCCACTAGACAATATTGGAATTCGATGGAGGAGCAACTCTATCAATTTGGACGTCCGCCTGTGACTCTATGGGATGAGATGAAATTGAAGCTTCGCGAACAATATGTTCCCACCGTTTATCTACAGCAATTGTTTGATCAATTATGGACCATTTCCCAAGGAAATTCAACCATTACTGAATTCCATGCTCGTTTTATTAAACAGAAAATACGTGCGGGGATTCGTGAAGAACCAGTGTCTCGCTTCATCCATGGTCTTCATGATGATATTCGGCATGAAATCCGTCGGTTTTCATCCTCATTGCTTGGAAGATGCATATTGCCACACATTGGAAGCTGAAACATATTTGCTCCCTCAACATTCGGGGTATCCTGGCCAGCCTGCAACCGCCAACCAAACTCTTCCCACTACGGTTATGCAGACGGGGTTTTTAGGACCATCTAACCCTACTACACGGCCACCTAACAAAGGACCGGCTGTTTCAATTCATGCTCGCATTGAATGTTTCCATTGTCATGCCAAAGGACATATTGCCTCTCGTTGCCCGCAGTGAACTTTAACCATCCACACTCTCGATAGTGAGCTTTGTGAGATTGTGGAGCCTCTTGAAGGTGTCTATGATCCAGACATTGATGATTGCTGACCCTCATCCCCTATTATTCATACTTTTAGTTGGCGTCATCGTCGTTAATTTACATTTTGTGGTTGTTTACTCGTCGGAGTCGAGTTCTTTTTGCCGGGGGAGAATGATGCAGTACGCGTAGGACCTAAATTTATTAGTTTCCTAATGTATTTGTTAGTTTCCTAGATTCTCTAGTTTTCTAAATTCTAGTAGGATTTCAACTTTTCCAGATTTCCAGATTTCTAGTTTTAAGTTTCCTTTTCTATTTGGGTTAGGATTTCTGTTTAAGCAAGGGATTTTTATCCTATTATATCTAGGTTATAGTTTGCTATAAATACCCCCATGTAGTTCTTTAAAATGCAGATTTGAATGTTGAGTAATCCTTTTCCTAGAACTCTCTGATTTTGTCCCTTTGATCTTTTCTTCTCCTTGATCTCCGATTGTTCTACTGTTTCTGCCCTTTATCTCGTCTTTTCGATCTATATTTCTTCTCCTCAGTCTCTTATATTCTTCTCTGCTCTATTGTTTAAGTGCTTAATCTAACATCTACGGGCTGTACTACATCAGAGGGTATTGTACTTTTTATTCATAGGAAATCAAAGATTTCAGAAGAGAGCTCCTCAAAGTGATGCAACCACCAATTCCAATAGAAATTTATATAAACACAAATGCCAACCAATTTTATTGAAAAAATATGTCCCACAACTTCCAAAGCTGCCAGCAATACTTAACTATCAAGAGCGCTAAATGTAAAGAAGGTTCTGGTATCGAAAATTTCAGTTTAGCCAAGCTGGGATAGTATCTCTTGAATTTGAGCTGTTGGTTATGCCTTTGGTCATAACCTAGCTAGTTGTTCATCACCACGTTGAACCTTTTCCAGTACAAATGACAATCTACCACATCTTCTGTTCTTTAAAGAAAAACTGGATATGAAGCTATATGCATGGTAGCTTGGTCGTGCAATTCTATAGGCTATCAAAGACGTACTGCTAAATTACCTCACTTTATTTTAGATGCCATTCATATATTCTGTTTCAACAGCACTCTATTTTTTGCTCTTCAAGTAACCAAGTTTTCTCCAACAAATGTGCAATAACCAGTTGTGGATTTGTTAAGTATCTAGCATCCTGCCCAATATCAATTGCTATACCCAACAATTTAGGTATGAGGTTTCTATTAACCAATATTACCCATTGTGAAACCACTTTGGATACCAGAAAATTTGATTGACTGCATTCATTTGCTGGTATTCCCGGTGTGATATAATTTGGTTGTTCAATCAGATTGTTTCCCAACTTCGGTTATTCTAATATTTTTTTCTTTCTTTCTGAAGTGGCATTCCCATTCGCTTGGTTATGCATGGTGGTTGTTGTGGCTGTCACTTTATCCCCCTCCTTTTTTTTAAAATTAGGAATTGAAATTTTAGAAGTAGGGATTAGAAATTAAGAGTAACATGATATCCGATAGAATCTTGCTTTTACATTGATCTTGTTACACATGTAAGCTTCCTCATAGCATTGATTTACCATGTTTACCCTGATATGCAGGGCTGCACTTATGTTGTACGGTCTTTCATGGAATACAGTGTAAATCGCAGTAAAGTGATCTGGTCGCTGGTTGAGGCCATTGGTGAGTGTATAAATATTATTTTTGTCACGATTTACGTTTCAAGTTTTGTTGTCCGTGCTTTAAGAACCATGAAACAAATATTGGTTTTACTAAAGATATTTTTCAATCTATAGAAAGAGCAAGCAAGAGGAAGCATGCAAAGAAATGGTTTATCTTTGATTTGACAGACAAGAAAAGAACAGAGCTTTTAACTTCTGGAGTAATGAATTTAGTTAGAGATTTACAATTTCCAATTATAAAACTTTATACCAGCCCCTAAAGTTTATGCATTTTCATTGATCCAGTGTTGATATTCTGAATTTAAGGACACAGAGGTACAATTAAAATTAGAAAAAATTTGCAGTCATTAGGCTTAACTGAGATTAGTGGAGTTATGATTAAGACAGCTGATGATTCGCTCTCTTGTTGGACGATAGTTCCTTTGTGTGCTATGTGGTGTATTTGGAGCACAGTTGCTTTGTTTGCTATTCCATCATGAGATTCTATTTGAATTCATGTTTTTGTTTTTCATTTTCTCTGGGATATATGATCCATTTAGTCAGTTTGGATTGTAAACTTTTGCCATAATGATTTCCCTTCATACAGAGAGTGGTCGTTTGTGTTTCAGTAATCGCATGTCTTTGAACTTTTTGTATGCAAAACTTGTTATCAAATAATTCCTTCATATTTAAAAAGTAGGACTAACATGTCCGCTGTGATTACAAATTAAAAAATGATATAAGGATGTCATAGATAGTGTTTGGTTATACAAAACAAATATACCATTTGCAAATGCCTGGCCTACATGTATTATCCTGAACCTGAACCAAAACAAAGCAAAAACAAAAATTGAACCACTACTTCTAAAAGCACCTTAATGAGTTGCAATTAGAGTTAGACTTGACACCATCAGTATTAGAAATTGACCTTCTCTATGAACTTGGGAATGTAGGTGATGCAGAATAATAAAATAAGAACGAGGGCGTACGTCCATGTGTTGAATTCTATTGTTCATACATGTTTGCTTTCTGGTTATACTGTCATATATTCAGCAAATTACTCGCTCACTATTTTTTAATGGAATTTTTAGATGTCTATCTTTTGGGAACAGTGATGTTGGTGTTTGGAATGGGTCTTTATGAGCTCTTTATCAGCAATCTCGACATTGTGAAGTCTTCACAAGAGAATAAACCTGCTGACAGATCAAATCTTTTAGGCTTGTTCACTCTGAAGGTCAGACTGAATTTTTTCATATCTGAGCAATATTCATAGCTATGTTTTTAGAAATACTATTTTACTTTCTAGGATTAGTGGGCAATGCCAGAAGATACATGAATGAAATGTTGTAAAGTGGCCAACTAACTGCTGAAGTTTTGAAAATAAGAGGCGGACTTTCATTGCCCATGAAATAGGTGTTTAACATCAATCTTCTAGTAGTATGATCAAGAAATCAGCCTTGAATTATGTTAGCCGACAAGAAAAGCAAAGAAAGTTGCCTTGAATTAAGGAAATCTAAAACGCTGCAGACTGTCTATATTAGCAAACACTGACTAAAGTTGAAAATTCTTATGCAACATGCCCTTAGGGTAGGTCCTTGATTATATTATATTATATTAATTTATTTTTCAGTCAAAAGTAGTTTGTTAGGTTGGGTATCTTGGCTAATTATGGAGTTTATCTGAATTAATTATCTATATTTCAGTTTCTATGGGCTGTATATTTTATGCAGCAGTGAATTATCATTTTACTGTTCAATGCATTCATATGTATGATCCTACTTCGAAAAGAAGTGGTCAAAATAAGTCGTGTGTCCCCTTGAACTTTGAAAATGTTGCAATGTAGAGCCTACTGTCAAATGCGTCCAATTCTGTTGAATTTTTTGTATGTGAGGATATTTTCATCACTTCCCTCTTCTTTCTCCCCTCTCCTTTCTTCTCTCTCTTTGTCTTCCTGTATCCATTTCCTTCTCTCTTCTGCGAATTCTCAAAACAGGGGTAAAGGGATGTTGCATCTGGAATTGGTATGGTGACTTGTACATTTGCAATGGCTATCTATGGAATGGCCATGCCTCTAAGACCATCGTATGATGATATCACTGGCCTTGACCAATCAGGGAAACCCATATTTTTTAGGTGAATTCCATTTCTGTTTCTCACCAGTCTATGAATGTATGGAGGAGTCATATGGGTACTTGACACGAGATACATAACTTAAAAGGAAGAATCTATATGATGCTCGAACAAGAATTGAATGGGGAGTTACACAAGTTTTACCCTTTAAACACAACTAAAAACAGTCATTGAAACACTTCAGAGACACAGTTGCTATACCCAGAAGTTGCCTCGATATGCTTGAAGTGTAATGAATGCAAACCTCAAAAATTGCTGGGGCCAACAATAATAACAACTTTATGTCCCAGAGGAGAAGAACAGTAATAGCACTTAAAAGGAATAACAAGAACAATGTAAGGTAATCTATGCCAATAATCTGGAACCATGCTTCAAGACTTGGACATTATTTACAAACTCCTCTAACTAATGTTTCAAAACAAAGTAGAAGAGAATGGAAAGGATAAGTGCAAAATCTAAAGAAACAGTCCCTCCGACCCAGATTTTTCAAGCTTCTCAATTTCTTCGGGGTGCTCTCTGTCTTCCTCCTGAAGATCTGTTTCAAGGTCCTGAATTTTTGGAGCTGTGGTTTCAGACAAGAAGCAAACGTTGGTGGCTTCTCAACCGCTCCAGCTTCCCTATGACATCCATTGGGGAGGGTGGTTGTTATTTTGGTCATTGCTCCATCTCTTATTCATTCAGATTTCCCCTGTTGTCCGAGCCAGTGGTAATATCAACCAGATGGGTCTTGGCATGCCCACTCCACCGTAGCCATTCTAGATACACAGGTCTTTCACCCTTGTTCTGAGAATTCGCAGAAGAGAGAAGAAAGGGGAAGGAGAAAGAAAAGAGAGGAGAGAGGAACTGATGAGAATCCCCTAAAAAGGGGGTCGAGTGGGAGTCACACATCAAAATTCATAGGAAATTGGACAGGTTTGGCGGCCCTACATTGAAACTTTAATAGCTTCAGGGGGCACCACTGGCAATGATTTTTCATTTTTCCAGGAGGCAAAGTGCCACACAGGCCAAAGTACAAGGGAAATAGGTGAAAGTTTTCAGTATTAGTATATGTAAAAATAAGAATTTTACAGAGTAGAGTTAATTTTATAAACTTTTACCCTCTTCGTTGGGATTCGAATGAAACCATGGATGCTTCTTGTTGGAACAAAAGGTCATAATTACAGTTGTGGTTTAACTTGCAACATCTGTAGGCTAATTTGACTTGTATAAATGTATTGAGCTTTTGATTTCCTTCTTTTCACAGGAACGACCAAAATGGTTAGATATAACAACTGTGAACGAGCTGAAAACGAAGCTTGGCCATGTCATAGTGATGCTACTTCTAATTGGGTTGTTCGAGAAGAGTAAGAAAGCAGTTATACAATCTCCTTTTGACTTGCTTTGCTTTTCTGCCTCTGTCCTCCTTTCTTCTGGTTGCCTGTTTTTATTGTCTAAGCTCAATGAATAGAATTGAAAATCCACGATAGATAGCTTGTGAAAACACGGTATATATTTTTCACAGAGCTTGTGAAATGTGTGCGTGTAAAGAACACCTATATGGTGAACAGTTTACTTTTAGTGGAGATCAATATCTTAACCTTTCAATTTCTAGCACAATGTTGAAGTTTCTACAACAGAATCGTCTACGGGACCATGTACCTGTTTTAAGCCACCAGAAATGTTAATAAAATCATGTCATATATGCCACAATTTAGCCCATGGAAAATTCTGTAATGATCATGTCTTGAACATGTAGTTATGACATGTATTAATTTTTTTAAAAACTAGTTTAGATGTTTAGGGGGGTGTATTCAATTAGGATTATAATTCGTTTAAAAAGATTTTAAAATTTTGGGTGTATTCAATTTAGATTGATATAAACTTTAAAAGAGGTTTTACAAGTCTGAGTATATTCAATTCGGACTTATATGAACTTTTAAAAAGTACATTCAAATATGGGTGTATTCAATTATGATTATAAAAAAGTTGAATCAAATCTAGGTGTATTCAAAAGGTCATACATTTGGAAGGATTTCATCAAGTGATAAATTTTCGTAGGTTTTAAGGGGAGAGTTATAAATAACAAAGACCAAAATAAATCCAACCTCTCCCCCCCCAAGTATTTCATCAGACGTTTTTCTCTTGCCCTAGCTTTTCTCTCTGTGAAGACGAACAACTTCCTTTCTCCATCTGTGAAGGTATGCTCCCTATTTTTTCTTTGGTCAATATCTCGTTGGGTTTTCTTTTTCCATGATTTTTTCTTCATCGTGTTTTTCTTGTTATTAGGTTTATGCTTGTTACTAGGGTTTATGCTTGTTTACTAGGGTTTATGCTTGTCACTACTTGTTTTTCTTCTTAAATATCCATATACGACTAGATAGAAAATTGAAATAATTGACAACCTTTCTATAATTGAACAAAAAAACTGAGACAAATATAGATGAACATTTTAAAAAATAAAAATCCAAAAATTTCAACTTTTAAATGTTGTTTTGGAAGCCTAAATGACCTCAAAAGCCCAAAATTTACCATATGTCACAGAAAAACTGTGAGTTTGACTCGTGGCATCGTTCCCTTTTCAAAAAGGTATCATACACCCCAATTGGAGTTCGGACGCCAAATCTGTAAATCCCTACTGCTTCCTTTAACATAAGATGTGTCATGTCTGATCTATGGTTGCTGATGTACATTTTGTGTAAAGCCCACAAGAAAGAGAAAGAGAGAGAGAGAAAAAAAAACACAAAATAGCTAGGAATTACTTCTCAAATGCTATCGGGTCTTTGGCCTAGTGAAGCAACCGTGCGCTGGATTATGACTGAACGCCTCTAAGTCATAATTTGGGCTAGAAGAGACGTATACGCCCCCCACCAGTTTGCCTACCCTTAGTAGGGGCCTTGGGCCACTGAAGGCATGTGTCGTTGGTGAAGCCTTTGCGGCCAAAGAGCTGCAAGGGCCGCCTTAAATTACAATTTCTATTGAGTGGTGGATAGAATCCTTTGCATATGACTTAAATAAGTGATGAGGTATTGTAAGTGGCAGAGTGGCCTTGTTGCCACGATCCACTGAGATTCAGCCCTGCATTGCTTCAATTTTTCCCTTCCCTTCCTTTTTCATTCAACTTTTCCCCAAAACTTGGCGAGGCTACCAACCCGACACTTTGTATTTTTATGTAGTGGTATCTTTGGTTTACCTCGACATTGCCTTCTCTTGGCACGACCTTCACTTGTCTTGGCATTGCGTGGCCTTTTTTGCATTGCATTGCCTTACCTTACCTTGCCTTCGCTTCATTTGCATCATATTGCCTTGCCTTGCCTGAATTGCCTTGTTGTGCCCAAGATGTGGCCTAGACCAAGCCATTCAAGGCATGCGTTGCCTTGGCCTGGCCTTGGCATTGCGCCTCATTCAAGGCATTCCGAGAAAGTGAGGCTATTGTAGGTTTGGGATGGCGTAGCTTGCCTTGTCACAGCCTGGGCAAAGCTTGTCGCACAGGGTGCGCCCGGTGTGCGTAGATCCCTTTGAAAATGTCGACATAATTTTTCAAACCTTGTCAAACCCCATGTTTCTTGAAATTTCCTCGCACAATAAGCTCCCCATAATTAGAATATGATTTCAAGGCATTCCGAGAAAGTGAGGATATTGGAGCCTTGTCGTGCCATGGCATGCCTTGCCATATTGAAGACAAAAGAGGCTATTTGAGCCTTGTTGTGGTTGTTGTACAAATAGCAACCTAAAAATAAAGCAACTATATGCGTGTTTTAACTCGCAAGTGCACAAGATCAGACAAATAGTATAGAAAGCAAATACGAGATCATTCCCACGAGGATTGGATTAATATTTATTTAAAATTAATTTCCTAGAACTACTAACTAAATGGCGCAAACTAAGAATGCAAAAGTAAAAGAAAACCCTAAAAAAAGCTTATTTCAATACCCTAAGATTTCTAATCAAAATTAAGCAATATACAAAGGCACTCAGTGTAGACAAGGTGTTCAAAAGGATGATTTTAAGAATTGAAAATTTTGAAACAAAATATTAAAAACAGCGTTTGATTAAAAATAGAATTGGATTGAGGTTAAAACAATGAGAAAACTAGTTAGGGATTCGATGTTCACTGCTAATCTTCTTCCTTAAGGAAATGACATCCACAATGCTACAAAACAGATTTTAGATACTCATGTTTGTCAACCTAAAGGCATGATATCTACTCTTTAAATGATTGATTTCTCTAAGCAACAAGTTAGGCATGGGTATCTACGCTAACTCTTTTCATTCTTAAAGTGTTTAGCATGGTATCTACTAAGTTGCACTTTAAGAAAGCATAACACAATGAAAATCGACAAAAACACAACTCCTAGAATATGGTATCTATTCTAGTTATTCTGACGATTAATTTCAAGAACTTATAGCTAGTTCTTTTGTTACTCTCATAGGCACAAGACTCGGTCATCTAAATTTACCTATGTAACAAACTCAATACACAACATGCATATGGTGGTCAAGCATAACATAACGTATTTAAAGAGTAAAATATAATATAAAATTAATCAATTAATCAATTAAGCATCACAAAAGTAGTTTATAGCAAAGGTATATCGAAATCCTTAAAGAAACATGATTAGAGCTTCAATCAAGCCCTAATTAAAGTACTTAGTTACCCATAATTTAAATAGACAGCAAGAACATACAAAACACAAAATAAAAAGAGGAAGAAGATACTTCCTTTAGCTATATGGCAGATTATTGGGGTTTTTTTTTCTCCCGTTCTGTTTTGCTTTCCTTCGTGGGGGCAGATATTTCCTTTAGCTATATGGCACCCGCCCTATAAAATTTTACAGCTATAGTGATGTTGCCCCTGATTGTTATCCATGTTGGATTTTGTTGGCTTAAATTAAAAGCCCATTTGTATGGGTTTGAGAAAGCCCACTTGGCCCACTTGCTTGGTGGCTCAGGGTTTTAAAGTTAGCCATTGGTCCCCGCCTATATAAGCCATTTTATTCTCATTTGGTGGGTGTGCCTAGGGGTGGGCACTCAAACTGGCGAACCGAAAATCCGAATTGAGCCGTACCGAACTATAACGGAAAAAAACAGAATTGACCAAAAAGTCAACAACCGGTCAAAAATTGAACCGGACCAGTTTGGAACGGTTATGGATTCGGTTCCTGTCTTCAAAAACCAGACCAAGCCGAACTGAACCGGTCAAATTAAAAAATATATATAATTTCAATATATATATATATTTATATTTAATGCTATATTTTTAATTTCACAAAAAAAAAAACTAATATTTATCCAAGTTCAATTTCAAAATATCTCTCTTTTCTAACTTTAATATTTATTTTTTATATGAAATTGAATAATTTGTTAATTTTCAAGTAAAAAAATAATATTTTAGTTGAGAATTGTATTAAAAAATAATTTTTATAATCCGGTTTAAAATCGAACTGGACAGTTTTTGAATTTTTTTTTTATTAAAATTGAACTGAACCAAACCGGATGAATAGTACGAGATTGGTTCTAATTTAAAGCAAAAACCGGTCCAATCCAAACCGTGCCCTCCCCTAGGTGTGCCTCCACATTTGGTGAGAGAAAAACCTCCCTCCGTTGTTTGGGTGGAGGTCACCATATGGAACCATTTAAGAGAGCCAGAACCATTTTTAAGTGAAGGAAATCTTCTCCTTTTTGTTTTGGATGAGTGTCACATTGTATGTTACTTCTGTTTCGTTGTGAGTTTGTTTGTTGCAGCATTCTTGCAAGGAAAATTTCTTATTCTCTTTTGTTTGAGTGGCTTCAAATTTGGTATTGTTCCTCTTTTGGTCTTTGTATTTGTGATTAATAATAGGAGATTTGTTCTTGGCTTATCTGTATGAGAGTGATTTGGGTGTATGTGGGATGTGGATTATGAGAATTGAACTCTGTAATATCCTAGTGTGGTCTTAACTCATATGTAATCTCCTTATGTTACTAGTGGAATTTCCTCATCGTCTTACAACTAGACGTAGGCTATAGACCAAACAAGTATAAATTCCTGGTCTTGTTGGATTTATTTGTATTTGCCATATTTTGCATCTGCATGATATCAGACTCATATCTAACACTTTTGCTTCCATGCACAACAATCTGATCCTTATGTTGATGGCAACAACTCCTTTTATCTTATTCTAGGTTTTGACAAAAGTCATGCCTTAGTTGTTGCTTGGGCTTTATGTCTGTTTTAGGCTTTTGTTGACTGTCTAGGCAGTGACAGACACAGGATTGTGACCTCATAGGGTCATAGTGTAAAAGTCTTGAATTTTTTTAAGAATAAAATAACACTAAAATATAATGATAGTACTTCCATTCATAATTCATGGCAAAACTAACAATACAAGCTAGTTGTAGACAATTTTCTCTTAAAATATCGTTCCATATTTCTACACATCAATTAATTCAATAAATAAATAATTTTTATCCAAATTATCATATGAATATGAACAGTCCTGATCTCTTGGACCACAGGAGTCCAAGAGATTGGGGCCGCTCACCGTTGGATATTAATCTAATGGATCAAAAAATATTCTTAAAACGAGTTCAAAATTGAACGAACCGTTGAATTTACATCCAACGGTGAGTGACCACAAATCTCGTGGACTCCTGTGGTCCAAGAGATCGGGACTGTGAATATGAAATATCAATAACCCACTACTAATAAATAATTTCCAAACACATTATCAACATAACAATATCAATAACAATATCAATCAATTATAAACTCCAATCCAATCCAAATATCAATCAATTAATTTATAACCTCTAATCAAAGTACAATATCAATATCAATAAATTCTAATTCATAAAAAACCACTCCACATATCTATCAATTTCATAAAAAAATATAAATTGGATTCATTTGAAATTAGGGGACGTGTCTGTGCTTGTTGGCGTTTGAAATCCTCAATTGGTTTTGAATTCCAATTGAGTTTCTTTATTAACTGTTTTTTAATAAACAAGATATATTGGGGGAGTGTGAATTCGAAAAACCGGACCTCAAGTGCAGGGGACCTCTTTTATCTTACTCTCAAAGATTGTGCTAATAGAAACTGATTGCGATGAGGGTTCTGTAAATATGCAATTTTGTCCAGCAGCTTAAAAATGGAACTTCAATCACCTTTACAATGTCAGTGGCAAATACTAGAACGAAAGCAAAGTACATACACAATACTGGGCACCTCTCGCAAATAATACCCAATCATGGTTAAACACAAATTGGATTCATAAAAAATATAAATTGGATTCACTTGAAATTGGGAAGAGTTTTGGTGTTGGGGGTTTCTGTTCTCTCTTCTTTTTAAATTTTTTTATTTTTTTTAAAAACCTGGCTCAAAACAACGTCGTTTTGTCTGGACGTTAGAAAAAAAAAGTTGTGTTGTGCTGGCCTTTCGTCAAGCACCTTGTGTGCATCTTAGGGTTGCCCATCTGCTGCCCATAGTGTCGCTTGAGGACTTCACCACCTTTTGTTTTGTTGTTTTTTTTTTTCTGGCAACCATAGGGTCGCCTGACTCCATTTGTCCAACTGTATATCCGCCCCGGTGTCCAAGTCGCTTCAATCTGAATTGTTTGAACTTACCAGAAGGCTTTTATGTATAACTGCCTTATAGCAAACTTTACTTCTTGTTTTTTTCTTTTTTGATCTTTTTTTGTAATATAATCTAAATTACAGGGAGGGAATTCGAACTAGGGTGTAGAGTGGGAAACACATTCGCTCTAACCAACTTGACAAAGTGGGGGAGTACATATGCTCTAACAAATTTAGCTAAGTCCATGTCTACTTAAACTTTCCTTTTTAATAGAACTTCATTCTGAGAAAAACAAAAAAACAAAAAATTTAAAAACTGCGGACTCAAATTTTGATGCATCCTTCAGGGTTAGGGGAAAAGTTAGGTGAGATTGTTGTGTACATGAACAATTATTGTTTTTGGTAGGGGAAAATTTGGGTTTGAGTCTATCTCCGTTAGAGATGGTCTAAGGACATCGTTTTGTGGCTTAAATTCCATGTTCCATTCTTCACTGTGAGGGAAAACTTTGGCTCGAACAATTTTCAAACCATTTGAGTACCGTACGTGAAGACTGTTGGCGAGTCTTTGTTTGACAAAGACAATATTGCAGAAGATGATACATATATATAGATGTCATGTACATGTCCAACCTAAGTAGTGGTTGCAATGACCAAATCTGTACTAAATACGAGGATGATTATAAAAACCCTCCTTTTCTGTCCTCCCAACAGAATCTTATGCTCTGTTGTAAAGTGCAGTTCATGGGAGCTATCTAATCTAAGTATCACAGATTTGGTGACCTAGTATAGTTCACCATGGCCTACCGATGCTAGTGGAGCTAGTTTCGCATAGTTAACAGTTTTTAAGGAAAAAGAAAAGATCCCAAAGGCTAGGCCTACTGTTGAAATATTCCAAATGTCTAGCCTGGACATGCTGCAATCATATTATTCTTGATACATCACATGGTGCTGAATGGTCAAGCAAAGACAGAGAAAAAGGAGATATATATCTCCCCAACCGTGTGGGCTGGCCTAGGCTATCACCGTACGTATATTAGGGTTAATAATAAGGTGTCATTTAGACAAAGGGAATTGGATGCATTCTTTAATGTTCTTTTTTTGCTCAACTGCAAGTTTCAAATGTGCTCTGGGCGAGAAAGGTACGCATTTCATGATCAGAAAGAAGAGAAAAACAAAAGCGCATAAAAGTAAGGGAAAGGGCAGAAAGCTTAGCACGCAAGGAGTTTTCCTCTCTCTCTCAATGTGTGTTTATATATATACTGAAATTCTCTTATTCGGACATTTGGACGTGATTATCGTGCGGACGTTCTCTATATTTTCATTATCCCTCTCTACTTTTCTCCATATTTACAATGACATTCACACAATAATAACGTCTAAACGTCTGTATAAAAATTCATATATATATATATATATATCTTTGATTTCATTGAATATGAGGCCGACAGAAGCTGATCGAGTGCTAATGATTTTTCTTATAATGGTCAGTGGTGGAGCTTGACTTTTATTTCCTTAATGTGCAAGTGGCAGAGAGAGGACATGCATAGTAGTCAAATTTCAATAGGTATCCGTCTAGATCACGTATACGTACCACCACTTAGCTAAGGGTGCCTTTATTATGATCACGTGAATATTAAGTTTCTGTTTTTTATTATTTATTTTTACATTACAAGGAACTTGAAAGATTATAAGGGTTTGTTTTGTAATCATTTCGTATTAATTATAGTTTTTGTTTTCAATTAAAAATATTAAAAATAAAGGACAAGTACATTGGAGAAAAGAGGGATGAAGAAATGGTGGTGAAAGGAAAGTGGGAAAAAATGTATATGAAATAGTACACCAATAAAAGCTAAAAATTAAAAACTAACTGCCTCTCGCAATGGTGTATTTTCATTTTTTATGTTAGAAATGCACGAGAAATATATGGGAGAAGGAGGGATGAAGCAATATGGAGGAATTGTGGTGAGAGGTTTTATGATGAAATGTTCGTAGAATGGTGAAAAAATTGAAATACTAAAAACTGATATCAATTTGAAATATGTCCTCTTTTTTTTTTAATATATAAAGCTTTTGTTTTCATGCACTTTTCTCATCTTCTCCCAACTTGACCTAACAAGAATGACTTACACCATTTTTATATCATTACTACAGAAAACTTCATTTCCATGCTTAACGAACTACATTATGTGCTGACGATTGTTACATTATATGATCAATTAGTAATTGACACATCACTTGCATCATAAACACAAATATTATTTAACATTATTGTAAAAATTTCAGGATATTTTCAACTAAAGTGCTAGGCCATGTTCATGGCATAGTAAATACTTCTCTCAGAGAAATACTAAAAAATATTTTAGACCCACTATAATTAACTTCCAACTTAGCGACATTGGTGTGTCATGACATCAAGCCTACCTCTGTGTCTAATCAGCCACACCTCTCTGTATACAGAAAACACAAGGGTGGTGGACACGTGCGTGCACAGCGATGGACACAAAACCTAGAACAAATATATATATATATATATATATATTTGACCGAAATATATATGAATAAAAATATATACACACCTGGTATGATCTAAATGCGTGTGTTTTTATTGGAGAAATTATAAAATAGTACGGTGATACAATTATATGGTATAGTATGTATACGTATTATAATATGAGTGGACGACATGATTTGAGAAAAGTGCATGAAAATAGTACGCACAAGTTATACTACGTGACTGTACTACCGTACTATTCTATAATCTCTCAATTGATACTAAGCTTTAAATACACGTCTTCCCTCTTCTAACAAAGTGGTGATAGAAAGTAGTAAACGCGGGCGCAAAGAACACCTAAACTTACAGCGCTCAAGTTGTGAAGGAAAAGCTTAATAAATTGCTTTTGATGAAATGAACAATGCCCAATGAACTCAGTGGAAGAAGCATTTCCTTTATAATTAAAGACTAGGATGTTTCTTAATTGTTGCGAGCTTCATGAGTACATTATACTAAACTAACCAAAAAAATAAAAACAGAAATGATAAAGACTATTAGTTAATGTTAAAGCAAAGTGTTGGTGGTGTTTAATCAAAAACCATGGTCTCCCCTTTAAAATATTTTATATATACATTGCAATGAATGGCGGTGAGAAAGTTGTTTAACTTCAACAGAAATGATCTGAGTCAAGAAATGCTGTACTTGCCAATTTTGGAAATTATTCCTTACCGTTTTTGGTATGAAAATTATTAGTGTGCTTACTTTCTTTTTAATCTTGATTATTCCAATAATATCTCACAAACATCATCACGTGGAGCTATTCCTTATTTTATGCTCAAGTTGAAGGTTAAGAAAGCTTCACCTGCGACCGTTACAAACTTGTTAAATAGCCGCCGTAGGCTCATCTAGCTAGTCACAAGCATCACTGCTAATCGTGATCATTGCTTCAAGAATCTTGAGTTCTTCTCTATTTGGTTTCTTCTCAACTTGTTTTGTGTCGCCATCCTTTTGATATCCCTTCATATAAATGACACCCACAACCATCATGGTATCCTTTTTTATGGTTGCCCTCCTTCTAGGCCAAAACTCTGATTTGGTAGCAGCATCAAGGCCACTACATCTACATACACATCCTCCAGCCATACATATAGGATCCTTGAACAAGCCAATACCTCCTTCCATTGGGCGGTTTACTATAAACCGCTACAAGATGACTGAGTCGTCGTCAGGCGCTGATGCCTTCCGGCCAACTAGTCCCGGCCATAGTCCTGGCGTTGGCCATCAAGATCCACCTGGTGCACTACTGTGATCTGCATGTACGTTGAAGGATATATATATATACATATATCAATGAGACATAGACAAGAAGATTTTTATCCTTCAAATGATGGCTTGTAATGCCAGTACCAAGATGTCTCCGAGTGGGTTCTTGTAGAATCGATGAGTTAGGGTTTTTCTCGTGAAGAAAGTACTTGCATGCCATATGGTAATATTTTACGTATATTGAGTTTGTTTATTGCTTTGAGAAAATTATTGTGATCACTTTCTTTTTCAATTGGCTCTCAATAAGTCAATCAAGTTATATGTTATTCCAAATATTGATGATTTTACTTTATCCGTTTAAATTTGTGAACACTTAATACACATAAATTCTATGTTATTAGTTTTTTTAAGATACAATTTAGATGTCATATAAGCCGTACAAGAGTCTGAATCTCGCTCTCCCCTCCCCTAAATAAAAAAGAAAAGTTGGTGTGTAAATAATAATAAGGCTATACTAATTATAATCATGAGCTGACATAGATAGAATAAGAGCAGGAAAAAACATAATATTGTTTTTTATGTATTTCTCCACGTACTTTATAACCCTTGACTTAATTGAAATATAGCTCGATAGTCCACCAACTTTTGCCTTTATTTGAAAATGCGTCCCTTATATGTTTTTGGGGTTCAAATTTATGTCAGAAGTTCCCATGTGCTCCCAAGGTGTGTCGAACATCCGCTTATTTCAAAGCTGCCTTATATAACAAAGGACATAAGAAACTGCTAATTACACTAACTAAGAAATGAGACACAATCACTTGCATGTTTTGAACAGACATTTGACAAACTTTCAGCCCCTCTATCTCTCTAAGTCACTCAAAAACAAATGCGCACGAGAGAGAGATGGGTGCAATTATATATCCTTTTATGCATATCTCTCTTTTCACTTGATATGTCGCATTAACAAACTTTTAGCCGCTCAATCTCTCTCAATCACTGAAAAAAAATCTACACGAAAGACACATGAGTGCAATCGATTGTATATATTTTTTTGTCTATCTCTCTTTTAACTGATACACAAAGGTTTTTCTGAAAGCAAGCATGGGTTTTATTGTTATTTTATAAGACTAGTGCAGCAATATTTTTGTCTTCGATGACAGTGTCTCTAAGGGTGTATAATAATATATATGTGCAGATAAAGCTCCTCTATCCAGAATCTGATCTTGATAATAAAATATTTCTTCCTAGGCCATATACGCATTATCTACCAAGGTGGCGGCCACTTACTAAACCACCAAAATTTCGAGTTCATTTAAAAAATTACTGCTCTAAATGCTAAAAACCGCACTCTTGAATCTGAGTCCATTACTAAACACTGCGTAAGCGTAAAGCGTACATAATATCTCATTACACCAGAACAAAAACAGATATGTTCTGACCGGAAGCGCTTGCGAGAGGTTTTTTCTTAAAAAAAATTAAATTTATTTTAAAATTAAAGAAGATAATGGGTAGTTGTATTCTATAAAAATAAGATTCATTATCTGATTTTTCTTTTAATTTTAATTTTTTTAATATAAAAAATATGAATTTACCATATTATCCTTATTTAATTAATAATTTTATTTCTTAATGTTTCGATTAACTAAGAGCATTTTCTGATATTTTAAATATTTTACCATTTTCTGCCTTTTACTTTATATATATATATAGATAATTATTGTAATATATTGGGTTTAATTGCAAACTTTAGTTTAGAGTATTTCAAGACAAATATTTAATTTTCAACATAATACTTTATTTATTTTATGATTAAAAGAATTTTTAGGATGTGATGATAAACAAATATATTTAACTCAAGAATTATATAAGTGAAAGTGCTTTTCTTTTATCAAACACTTAAATAGAAAATCATTTCAACTTAATGCACTTTTTAGTCATTATACACAGTTGACAACACTTTATACAAAAATGTACCAAATATCCTAAACCTTCTCACAGAAAATCCGACTGTGATTATATTTTCACAGCATAACAATGCCAAATTAGCCCTCAACTTGAAATGAAGAGCCAACGAAGTAATTACATATATGGTGGCATGATTAACACTAAAGAGTTGCAGCAAATTACTCAAATATTGTTACTGCCTCAGGTATACCAAGCATTTCTCTGGTTTTTTGTTTTTGTTTTGAGAATCTCATTTCTCTGATTTAGGCGTAATTTCCACACCAAATATCTTTTTCGCTTCATCAAGATGTTTCATCCCAAACGTATTTTTCATTTGTGATTTCTAATTCTCTATGTCCGTAGCATTCTTCAATGCAATTAATTAGCATAATGTAATATATTGGGATTAATTAACAACATTTTACCCCCTACATGTTTGGCGTCATTAACAAAATGGGTCACGATGTTTCAATTTCATTAATATCAAACCTAATATTTTTAAATTTGACTAAATTAAGTTCTCCGACAATTGTACCATTTGACTTTCTGTTAAATTGGTGACGTGGTAAATGGGATACTCACTTTTATGTTCATGTGTGAAAAAAAAACAAAATTATATATTTTTTAAAAAAATTAAAGCAATGAAGAATTCTTTAAAATTATTATAAAATTAATAGTTTTAAAACGAACAAATAAAAAATTTCCCCCAACCCAAGAAAACCCCTCTTTCTCCCTCTTTCTCCCTCTCTCTCCCCCAGCCACCCTTCTCCGACCCACCCGCACAGATTCGCCCCAACCCCTATCCAACCCCCTATTTCTTCCTCTCTTTCGCCATATTTATATGTATTGCATGTTTGTTCAAATGATCTTTATAAAACAATAGTTTCTTTCAAGTGAAGTCTAACATTGAAATAAATTTAACTTTCTATGGGCTGGTTTCTTTTTCTTCCTCTTTCTTTAACATTCCCCTTTGTTTTATTGCTCTTCAAAGCAAGTTATATACAACGAGCTCATATGGAAATTATGGGGGTCGAAGTCAGGTTCTGCGAAAAAGCTCATGGCTCATCTTAGGAGATAAAAAAACCTCATCACTTTGGCTAAAAGACAATATATAGTATTTACTAGACTTTACTTTCTTTACATTATACTCAAAAGTCGTATTTATTTTGCTTAAATAAAAAATCCCCTAATTATTTGAACCAGAGGAAAAAAAATAAAAAAAATCCCCATAATTCCCTGCTAGAAAAATACATTTAGAATGTACAAGGAGTTAGTGAAACCTAGGACTCGTGATAGTTTATAATCCTATAAATAGTGGGTTTATTATTGTCAATTTTTATTGAGAGGAAAACTTATGAGATCTTAATTAGGGTCAATGAAAGAGCATTGGAGGAGGAAAGTAATGAGCTCAATGATTGTGTTTTTGCTTAGGGTAGTTATGATTGCAGCTGATGATTCTCTCCTAGATGAAGATGATCATTCTCATTCTCCATCACCCTCTCCCTCCCCACAACCAATACTAGATGATCTCCTATCTTCCACAGTTCCACAAGATGATGTGAGATAATTCCCGAGATTCCCACTACATCATCATTACATGTTCCCCAGGAAAATAGGTTGGTGTGTGTCTTAAAGCATATCCCCTCCCAACGTATCTGGGTTGTCTTACTGTATGTTTGCCTATCCAATGCTATCGTCACTTCAGGAATCTTGATCACCTTCTTCACAGATTAAATCTTGATACCATTTCTATGTGTACTGCTGCTTGTGCCAAGTTTAGGAGTGCCAAAATTGAGAATGGTACTCCTCTCTCTCTCTCTCTCTCTCTCTCTCTCAAAATATGTGTTTAACTCTGGTGTTAGGAAACTGTTATTAAGCTCAACAATACAAAAACATGATCCTTGATCTTAAATCTAACGTAGGTCGTCTAATGTATTTTAATTGCAACATGGCATCTAAAGCACCAATCCTAAGAGGTCAACAATTAACATGCTAAAAACAAATTAACATCTAGCTCACATCACCACAATTAAGCATAATCCCAAACAAAGCCCAACCCAACATAAGCCAAACCCTAAAGCAACCCAAGAACCTAACTGAACCCTACCACCATCTAGGGGTGGACACAGTCCGGATTAAATTGGTTTCACCTCAAAACCACGGTCGAACCAATTATAATATAACGGTTTGGATTGTTAGTATTTCATCTCTTGTCAGTTAAGTTGTCTTGTTTTAAAGTTCCACTTAGTAAATTGCGTTTCTTGGCACTTTGGTAGTGTGTGTGTGTATGTGTGAAAAACCCTTTTGTCCTTATAGCTTATGCTATCGCTTCTATGTAGGGGAAAAAAAACAAAAAAAAACTTAAGAGAGAGGATGTCAAATATCTTGTATAATAGAACTCGTTTTCCAACGAACATGGCTTTTAGGTTTGATCATTTGTATAAGTAATTGAGAATCACCCTCAATTCGAAGAATAGAGAGATTAAGACGAATTGGTCAAAAGCTTCAGTTATTGTAGAACTCAAAAGTACCAGCTACAACAGAGTTTCCATATAACATTTTTATGTTTCGATTTTTTTTAGTTAAAAGTTTGTTAATTTCCCAATACTATATAAGAAAAGTATGAATATGTAGGATGGCCTAGTGAATTGCCTCATTGCCAAAAATGCAAATGTCTAACACAATTTGCTCTCTTAATGTGGCAGAGTTGGACAAATTGAGGTATTATGCGGTAACCTGCTATGAGAGCTGCAAGAAAAAATATTAGTCCTCTTTTTGTATGCAATCTCTGTTACCAACAACAACAACAACAAAAAAGCATTTCCAATGCCCTTGAAAATGCACCCAGTCATTTTGTTTTCTGTTTTTTGGCTTTGCCATTGGAAAAATTACACCATCAGATAGTTGGCTCGGTATGATACCTTAACAAGTACATGAATGAAATTGTAGAGTTGTCGAAAAGTAACAGTTAAACAAAAAAAAATAATATAATATTAAACCAAGGAAATATACTTTAAAAACCACACAGTATTAGTGAAGAATGATAATCTAATAAAAGAATACTAGTTCAGAAAGCCCCCTTTTATATTTAAAATGCATAAAATGAAATCGGAAATTGATTTTGACCTTTTTTTTATAGGATACATTTCCTATTGAGATGGACGATAGCATACTAACCTCATACACACTACATGGATGCTATAACTTGAACCTAAGACCTTACTTGAAGGAGTAAATACTCCAAACCACTACGCTAGTCACTGACGGACCCAATACATCCCTATTGTGGGCAGCTGCCCACACTTAAGTGTTTTCTTCACCCATCTAGCCAAAGACTTTGCCAATAAAAATAAGACACTTATTTAATATTTTGCATGCAAAATCCCCACTCAGCACCCTAAATAGTCATAGTCAAAGGTCTTCCACATTTGTATTTGGTGTTAAAGTTTGTCCCAAACATCAATTTTAATCATTTTCCATTAACGTATCTCAAAAAGAGAATAATTTTTCTGAATAAAATTTCATTTTTTTCCTTGTGTTTACAACTAGCGTGATTTATATGATTTAATGTATACTTTTATTTTTAGAAAAATGATAGAAATTGTTAGTACCAAAAAAAAAAAAAAGGGATTATCATTAGATTTCAAGTTATTAACTTTAGCAAGCTCACCCATTGAAAAATTCCTCGTTCTGCCCTTGTTAGCATACAACATATGATTGGTGTAAAAGTGACATGAAAAATCAGAGTGATCCAACTTTATGCTAATTAAGAATTAAGTAAGGGTCCCTGGTAGGGTGGGTTTAGACTGAAGACTAATCAATACTATGCTAATACTTGGGGTAATTAAGTAGGAGGTATATATGGGTCCCTGGTGGGTAGGGGGGAACCACAGCCAAGAATGTAAACCTAGCTAAGTTTTGAAAACATCCCCTTCTCCGAAACAAAGGAAAAAGGGGTCGAGACTTCTACCGAAATTTCGGCATAGTCTACGCTGAAAAATGGACTTTTTCCCAACTTTCAACGTGTCAAAACACAGTAATAAGAAAATTCCCAACCGGCAGCACACATAATACAAAGGCACACAGTTTACAGAATAGACATCCGGCCTTACATTCAACCCTACATGGGCAATAATAGAGCAATTCTAAGGAATTTCAGTTTACAAATGGAAACAAACGTTCAACGGAAAACAAAACAAATAGAAATTGCCTTACATAAGTTCAGGGTGCGGAAATACGAATCTTGGCTCGACTGCTCGGCTCAGATCAAGCTACTGCTTGGCTCAGATCAAGCTACTGCTTGTGGGGGTGCAAAACAGAAAATTGTGAGTAGACAAAAACAAGTATGAACATAGTTATAAACAACATACTAACCCTACCGTATTAGAAAACAATGCCAAAAATGCATTCAAAACCAATTTATACATAATCGTTTGAAAACCAAGTAAATCCAATATCATATAACATATAATACAAACTTAAACTGGACCTTTTTCCCTTCCTAGACCACTCTCTCCGAAAACGCATGCCCGTAGGCACAATGAGTGAGAGGAAGGATCCTCACCAATAAATAAGAATAAAGGTATATATATAGGTATGACCACTACCAAACTTGTACCAGGGAAACAATTCAACTGGCCTGGAGATTGTTTGACTAGACCACACGGAAGAATCCTCAATAACCATGTGATTAGGGAATGAGCTGTCCAATCGGGGGACTAGGCTCGCAAACACGCACAGCAGAATCCTCAATACTCGTGCTGCTGAACTAAGTCCTACGCACTCAAACTGTCCCGCCAAGGGTGCCCGAGTTCCGACATATCCAAGTATCCATTGTTTCCAAGTATCCAAGTGCCGGGGAGGTACATAGGGGTGGTGCCATCAACATTCCCATATAACGTATCCCACATCCCAACTCATAAACCAATACCATATCCAATTTCCAAATTAATCTCAATGTACCTAATCTCATATACATAGATATTCGGACAATAGTAGCATCCATAACTCCATACCCAATATTTATATATAATATAGATACCAACTCCCACAAACGATGCAAAACCAAAGTCATGACATTATAAAAATTTCGTAGTACTAAAAGTCAAAAATCAAATATAAAAATGCATGACATTCCATTTTGAAAATAATGATCATTTAAAAACAAAGTCCACTCACAGATAATCCAAAACTGCTTGACCCTAAAAGGGTCTTGCCTTTTGAGCATGTGGAGCTTGAGTACCTATTTTGAAGAACACAAAGACTAAATTAAATAAAGCACTTCGAACGAGAACTTTAAAACAACCTCCTAGTTTTCCCGGGACTCAAAGTGTGTGTACGACTAATGGGAAGTTTCTAAGGTCCAACTACACATTTCGAAAGGTGGAATAACCTCAGAAGACTCTCGGTCAACCGAGTGGTCAAACTTCCCAAATTTTGTCAACAGGGCCCGCGGGTCCCATGACCTCTGATTTCCAATCCGAAAGTTCCTACGGGTTCAACAAAGTTTGCTAAACACTTTGTACAAGTTTGGTCTCGATCGAACTATTGAATCGGTCTCGATTGAGAGGTCGAATCACTCTCGATCACACGATCAGATGGTCAACGATTTACCTAACCTTAGAATCATTGATTCGGAGTATCCAGGACTCCGATTCTCGAATCGTGAGTTCCTACACGATCCTAGAGGTACAGAGAACAACATACTTGAAATTGGAACTGATGAAATGATCCGAACCTATCGAACCCGGATATCGCATACTAGGCACAATATACGTTTGATAAGTCAAACAGTAATCAATTCCAAATCTGAGCATACCGTCGTGCTCAGGATGACGTGGGGAGTGTTTCTGAATACAATGGGCCACTACCCAGTGGCCCAAGCGCCGCCACACGCTCCGGCAGTGCGTGGGTCTCTTGAGAAAATTCTAGCGACCAAAAACTCTCGAAACACCCAACAATATCTATACCAACATGTTCAGACTAACAATGGGAGCATTTTTGGTTCTTGGACCATGGCCAAAAAGTGGCCGAAAGCTAGCTTAATCGAAGCTGAAACTGTACCGGTTTGACTAGAACTTCTCGGCCTCGAAACGTCCTCAGCAACCACCAACAATGTCGCCCAACCTAGGGGAAGCAAGAGGGAAGAAGGAGCTACCTAATCCAAGTGGAGGCATGACCTGAGGTGGCCGGAAAAGTCGTTGGCATCAATGGCAATTTTGGCCGGATTTTCCCCTCGAAATCGACAAAGC
This sequence comes from Prunus persica, assembly GCF_000346465.2. Taxonomy (NCBI): domain Eukaryota; kingdom Viridiplantae; phylum Streptophyta; class Magnoliopsida; order Rosales; family Rosaceae; genus Prunus; species Prunus persica. Next base: position 1,509,996 of record NC_034013.1, on the reverse strand, counting down.
TAGGCTGGTTTTTGACCGTAGAAATTGGTTGGGTCAGGTAGGGGAGGAGGAGAGGAGAATTTTGGAAATTATGGTGTCAAATTTGGTGGCCGGAAACGCTGTCTGATCCAGCGTGTCGCGACGGGGAGAGAGAGAGAGAGAGAGAGAGGAAAAGAGATAAAGCCGGGGGAGAGAGAGAAAACGCATGGGGGAGAGAGAAAGCTGGTTAGTTTTTCAAATCCAACTTCAAAAAATTTACGGTTGTGCCACTGCACTTTCATTGACCACTTCATCATTAAAACTCCGATTTGGGCCCATTACTTGTCTATGAACTCACGAGAGTGAGCTCTACGCATTAGTGCCACTCAAATCCCAAAAATTGTTACGGATCGAAAAGTGACTAACGTGATCCTACTCCAAGGGCAATATTGTAATTTCATGAATAAATAAATTGAATAAACGGTTAAAATTGGGTCGGGGTGTCACAACAACATATTAGGGAAATATCATTTTCTCAAGTTTATTTGTATTCTCGTTTAAGAACGGAACAATATGTTAATTTTGACCAAAAAAAAGAAACAATATGTTAACTTATATTGTTCTTGTGTTTGCAACTAATATATAAATGAAACTTAATTATTTATATTTTTGCATTTGCATTTGTGAAGCTTATTCAGTGCTTATTTATAAATGCAACAAATATATACTGTCGTGCTTACAGAGTTTCTGTGTTCTGCCTTACCTAATACCATGCTCACATGGTTTCTGTGTTCTGCCTATCTACTACCGTGCTCACAGACTTCATTCTCTCTAGATCAATTCAGCTTATTGTTGTGTTTGGTCACTGAAGAAGATTTATCCATATATGACAACAATGTTGAATTATGCTAAAAGATGTATGACGATTTTCAGTTTCTTGTCATAATTATTTCAAATGGCAAAACGGATAATAAAAATTAGATATGAAACTCGAAAGCTAATGGGTGTAGAATCAACAAGAAAAAAGACATGAGTTTCACTTAATAAAGATAAAACTTTTTGGACTTGTATCTAACACCCTAAAATTAAAAGGTTGAGATTTTAATTTTCAGGAAGCAGAAAAAGGAGACTAAAAAAATAAGATGAGGCTGTTGTATTAGAAAACATGTGGAAGATGTTGGGGCGTTGAAACTTGAACGTCCAATGCATGATCGGTTTTGGAGTAACAAATAGAGCCAAGCCATTGAAACCGATAGAGACCAAGTGTCAAGTCAAGTGAAAGTACCTAACTATTTTCGAGATAACTTCAAATTCAAAAAGAGGAACCTAAATAATTAATAGTCGCGTATGGTAGATGCAGCGACTTAATTGAAGGGTTGGCTATGCGTTACATGCCTTTTGGCTTTGCTTGCTCTGCTTACTTCATCATCTTTTCGGATTGCCACAAATTCGGTTTGTCATCCCCTCCATGCTCTCTCTCTCTCTCTCTCTCTCTCTCTCTCTCATTTATTTGCTTCTGAAATTTTTAGTACTTTCAACACATCCATTTTATATAAATCAACCTGCAGGCTGAAGCTCTTTCTTTGTTTGTCACAAACTGTTTTGCTTTAAACTATGAAGCAAATAAATGGTGCTAGAGATGTTAGCAGCTTCTCCCCGCTGGAGATCAATGGAAGGCAAGAACATGCAATACTTATTGATGAACTTGATAGTGTTGACAAACAGAGGCTCTTTCTTGGAGGAGAGAGGCAGCTGTACCCAAACTCTCTCTCCTCCCGTGAAATGGAGTCACTCACTGCCCTCTGTGACACCTTCTTGCCTTCCATCGACGTCTCCGACACCACCACAAATGCATCGCTGGTCGCCTTTTACCGGACTTCGGCTTCCATGGCAGGAACACCACAACGAGTAATATATTAAGCACTTTTATTAGTTTTTTTAAACACATCTTTACATAATTATTTGTTGTTGGTATAAAGTAATTGTAGCTTAAGTTGTTAATAGAATTCACACATGCACCAGGTCCTGTGTTCGATTCTCTCTCTTGTTTCAACTCATCATTTGTATAAAATATATATATATATATATATATATATATATATATACATTCTGTTGTTTTTGTTGTTATTGTTAAGATGTTGCTCAATCTACTTTTTGAATTTGATGAGTTTCATTTCTCACTATAAATATGCATGCATGTGCAGGTAGGAGGACTGATAAGTGAGAGAATGAAGCACCCAAAGCTATGGTTGATGCGATTGGCGTTGTGGTTTTTGTCCACATGGATAGGGAGCTTCATATTGTGTGGAAGAGCCAGCCTTTCAAGCCAATTTCCCTACTTTCAGAGCTTTCCTCAGATGTCTCAGCAGAAACGGGAAGAAATATTATTGTCATGGTCTCTTAGTTACTTTTATCTCCTTAGGATGTTGTTCAAGAGCATGAAGCTTCTCACTCTCCTTGTCTTCTTCACTCAGGTACCGTCAAATATTCCTATAATATTGATATCTTTTTATTTTCCTTGTCTCCTTGTCTCCTTATCTACTCTAATACACGGGGAGGGGATCGAACTCAAATGCAAATAAGTCGGTACACTTTCTTAACCAACTAGCAGAATTCACGTCTTTTGTTCACCCAAACAGAAATTTGCTTTAGATATGATGCTTTAATTATATATATCATCATGTAATTTCGTTTGTTTTGTTTTAGGAAGACCAAACTATTCACTTTCGAGGATAGAAATAACTCTTTCAGGTTCACAAGAAATTATTGTGTATATATGGTAGGCGAAACTGCCAAAGTACATGTTGATTTGGTGCCAAACTCCAAATCATACCCCATCTTAGCCAAGTAATCTACTTTTATGTTGACTATTTTATGTGTTAAGAAAAAACAATAAACTACCTTTAAATCGGTATTTTCTTTTTACAACAAATGGTTGGGGAAAAGCCATAAAATGTTTGATGATCCACCCTGCCTTTTTGTTAATATTACAATTAACAACCTACTTTTAATCAGGGTGGAGTCACTAAGGGACCAGTGTGGTCCAGGGCCTCCCCTCATTTTATATATAAAAAATATTATATATTAATATCTTTTATGATACTTCTAATAATTTTTAAGGTTTTCTCTTCAAGTTTAAATCTTTTTTAATGTTTTTGATCAATTTTCTAAAAATTTAACACAAGTTCTTCAAATCTAAGAGTCATTTTCACCCCATTTATCTAGACTTGTGACTATTTATTCTCTTATTTTCCATATAATATATTATTGAGTTTTAATTATTACTTTTTGCCAAATTATCAAGTTTCAATTGGGTTGACTCACTTAATTAAGATTGTTAATTTTTCTCTTCTTTTTTTTATTTTTTATTTTTTATTGTTTTCTCTTTGTCTATGGTTTGTTAGGGTTTGGGAAACTTTGAATTATTCTCTATTGAGTTCAATGGATCTTTGAACTAAGTTGTAGATTACCAAAAGAAAAAAAGTGTAAAGATTTCATCACATATGTATAAACATAATGTATGATGTTTTGGCCTTTTCGGTTACTCTTGGGATGTATTGTGAGTTCGAATTTTTTTATATAAATATTTTGTAAGAGGCTCCCTCACACATAAAATTCTGACTTCGCCACTTTTTAACCATACCAACCCTATTTCATTTAGCACAAAAAAGAAATAACCCAAAAACCGTACCAAGTTACCAACCCTATTTAACAAGTGAATGAAATTAGTACAAGTTAATTAGCATACGACATATGATTGGTGTAAAAGTCACATGAAAAATCAGAGTGATCCAAACTTATGCTAATAGGGTTTACATTAATATTAAAGACTATTACTAGATGGTTGTGTGTATACACGTCTAACTATTGATAAGTCGTGAGAAGAATCATTATTCGATATTAAATGTGCGAGTAATATCAACAACTAAGAGTAGCATTCAAATAAACCAGACACCAACTTTTTGTCGTAGGAGGATCTTGTGACATAAGAACACTTGTTCATCATATTTCTTTAGCCGAGGTGTACGTTCAAGGGCAAAATCAGGAATTTGTGAGATGGGGTAGCTAAAACTATTAGCTTAAAATTTAAGGGTTTTTTTTGTTTGTTTTTTTTTTTTTTTTTGTGGGTACTTACAATTTCTAAAGTTTTTCTATAAATAAAAGTATACATTAAATCATAAAAACCACGCTAATTGTAAACACAAGGAAAAAAAAATTGGAATTAGGGTCGTATTATGCAATAAACGGTGAATTTCATTTAGAAAAATGATTCTTTTTTGGAGACAAATCAATGAAAAAGATTAAACTTGGAGACATGTGACTGTATATTGTTGTTGGCAATGTATGAAATTGTGTAATTCTATTTAGTTTTAGTTTAAGATATTGGACTATATAGGTTTGATTTTTTTCCCCCAAAAAGAATCCTTCGGGTACACCCCACCGGAGCCCACATGGTAGCTCCGTCAGTCTGTACATTTACAAGTTGATACTACTTTCATTAAAGATGTACTTTGAACAAAAATACCCAATTTAACATGCGCTCACAAATATGCCAATTATCATTTTAAAATATTTTTGAAGCCTCTTGACACGCACCCACACGTGTGCCTAATTGGCATTTTTAAGTATGTGTAAGTAATGTGATGTGAGTGAGTTTTATGTTTTTTTTTTGGGTTAAATGGTAAGAAATAAAAAGAACACACAAAATTAAAAATTAAAAGAAAGAAATAGGGGAGGGGTTAACTATACTTGGCGATTTCCATATATCTGTACTTGATCTTTTTTGTTTCGTAATTTGTTTTATTCTTACTATTTTGCCCGCATAGCATCAAATTGTAGCCTTTCCACAAATTAGTTTTCCAATATATTTTATGGATTTTTGAAAGTTTCACCGAACTGATCCCCCCCCCTCCTCTTATAGTCTCAAGTCACATTTTTATTGTGAATCAGAAAAGAAAAAATAAATGGATTTCTTCACTAAGTAGTGCTAGGAATGTCAAAGCAAATCTCATAAGTTTTGGATTTCAAATGATATGGCAGTGTAATATTATTTGTTCATTTTTATTTTTTATTTTTTTAAGACCTTTAGAGGGGCGATAGCATACTAAACTCTCACACACTACATAGATGCTAGGATTTGAACCTAGCAATTGCTCCAAACCACTATACTAGTGGATCCTTTGTATATTATTTGTTCATGTTAAGCCACATCATTTGATGACCAAAATTTACAAAAGTTTTTTAATATGTAACTCTAGTTCCTGAAAAGAGATCCTTGGTGGGTAGGTAGGGTGGAACAATTAACTTCCGCAATCTTGTACTTGTACCAAACAATTGTTACAATGTTACATAATAATTTAAGCAATGCCCTCATTTACAGGTGAATGAGAAGAATGAGAACCTATCCTGGAAAGCAATTGACTACACCGGGCCTGATCCAGAGTTCATCACCAAAACCAAGAAATTCAAAGCATCAACAACAATTGGAAGCCAAAGACCCAACAATGAAGAACAAAATGCATGCCCTCACAAAGAAGAGCTGTTTGGACCACTTAACAGAGGCATTATCAATCTGGATAAACCAAAGGATTTAGTTGTTGATGCTCTAAGTACATTTGGAATTCCAGCATCTGTTCTTCACTCTGAAAAAACCGTAAACTGCTCGTCGAATCCTTCTTTAACCATCCGATGCGATGCAGTAGTGATCGGTTCGGGGTCAGGAGGTGGTGTTGTTGCAGGTGTTTTAGCAACGGCGGGTTACAAAGTGGTTGTTATAGAGAAAGGAAACTATCATGCCAGGAAGAATCTTACACTCCTTGAAGGACCCGCAATGGACCAAATGTACCTATCAGGTGGCTTAATTGCAACTGATGACATGGGAGTTTTTGTTCTTGCTGGCTCTACTGTTGGGGGAGGCTCCGCCATCAACTGGTCCGCTTCGATTCGAACCCCACAGCACGTAATCAAGGAATGGTGCAATGACCATGAGCTAGAGCTGTTTGACAGTAAATTATACCAAGAAGCTCTGGATGTTGTCTGTGAAAAAATGGGAGTTCAATCTCAAATACAAGAAGAAGGGTTTAATAATGCAATTTTAAGAAAAGGGTGCCAAGAATTGGGGTATCCTGTGAATAATATTCCTCGAAACTCGCCACCGAATCATTATTGTGGTTGGTGTTGTTTTGGTTGCAAGGATGGAAGGAAGGGAGGTACCACGGAGACGTGGCTTGTGGATTTGGTGAATTCTGGTAATGGTGCTATTTTGACTGGATGTGAGGCTATAAAAGTGCTGCACAAGAGAAAGAAAGGAAGAAGAGATCGAAACACAGCTACCGGGGTGGCCTTCGAATTTGAGCATGGAGGGGGTAAAGAAATAGGTTTTGTGGAGTCTAAGGTAACTATTGTTGCTTGCGGAGCTCTTTGTACTCCGAAACTGTTGAAGCGAAGCGGATTGAAGAACGTAAATATTGGGGAAAACTTGCATTTGCATCCGGTGGCAATGGCATGGGGCTACTTTCCAGACTCACAAGTGTTTGATGGAAGGCCTGAGAGAGAGAAGAAGAGCTACGAAGGAGGGATAATGACAGCAATGTCTACTGTAGTGGCAGAGTTCAACAAGTCTGGATATGGAGCGGTGATACAAACACCGGCGTTGCACCCAGGTATGTTCTCGGTTGTGATGCCTTGGGTTTCAGGCAAAGACATAAAACATAGAATGAGCAGGTTCTCTAGGACTGCCCATGTATTTGCATTGGCAAGAGATAAAGGGTCAGGAACTGTGAATGCACCACCATACTCAATCAGTTATGAAATGGAAGCTCTTGATGAAAACAATCTGAAGATAGGACTAGAGAAGTCACTGAGAATATTGGCCGCGGCCGGAGCTGAAGACATTGGAACCCATCACTTTAAAGGGAAGGGTTTACATGTGAAGAAGTCGAATTTGGATGAGTTTGAGAGGTTTGTGAAAGAGGAGAGTTCAAGGCCACTAAGAGAGCTTTCTTCCGCAATATGTTCAGCACATCAGATGGGGAGCTGCAGGATGGGTGTCGATTCGAAGCAGTCTGTGTTGAACCAGATGGGAGAGACATGGGAGGTGGAGGGACTTTTTGTAGCAGACACAAGTGTCTTCCCAACGGCTTTAGGGGTAAATCCAATGGTCACTGTTCAGGCTATTGCTTACTGCACTTCCCAATCCATTCTCCAAGTACTTAGGAGAAAGAAGGTAGAATATAAAAACTGAGTTGATGTCAAGACTGTTGACGTGAGTCTCTTAATTAATCAAAGAGATTTATTTTCTTAATTAATTAAGGGATTTACTTTCCTATTCCATATAGTTGATAAATCATTGTATAATTAGAAGATACTATCCTAATTGATCACTGTATCTATTTCCTTGTAAAGCACTCATGTAAACTCTTATAAATATCTCATTATGGAGAAGAATAAAACTTATTAACCTAAAGTATTCAAACCATATTCATATTTTTAGCATGGTATCAGAGCAATAGATCCTAGGTTGTCTCTAAACCCTTATCTCAAATTTCTCATATTCAAATCCAAAACCCTAAATCAAATTCCTCATATTTTTCCCCAAATCCAAATCCCTCAAATCTAAAGTCCTCTAATCCTCTTATCAAAATCCCTAAGCACGTACCCTCAAATCTTATACATATACCTCTCCAATCCAATTCCTACATCAAATTCATACATCAAATTCCTCAAATCAAAATTCCTCACATTCTCATATCACATCTTCCTTTCGCTGCGATGTCAGGAACCCTTACGATTCTCCCCCTTATTGCAGACTCACAGAAGCATGCGGCCAATCCTACTGACCCAGCTACCCGGACTTGTGCTTCTATTGCCACCACCAAAGATTCTACTTTTCATACGTCCTCTCAAAAATCCGCATGGATTATCGACTCGGGTGCTACGGATCACATGATATTTGATCCTGACCAACTTATTAGTCGCAAATCATCCACTTTGTCGGTGGTGTCTAATGCTAATGGTACCCCTACCCCTGTGGTTGGGGAGGACTCTCTATCTCTCTATCCTTCCCTACATCTGGATTCTGTATTGCTTGTTCCATCTTTGGACCATAACTTGTTATCTGTTGCACAACTTACTACCACTTTGGGATGTACTGTAACATTTTGGCCAAATCATTGTATTTTTTAGGATATCCTCTCACAAGAAAGACGATTGGTTGTAGAACTCAGCAGGACAAACTCTACTACTTGGACTGGGCACCGGATAGTGAAATCAAGATTGGTCAAGCTTTCATAACCAGTGGAACTCGTTCTGAGGGAGAGAGAGGCAAAGTTTGGTTATGGCATAAACATCTTGGGCATGCCACGTTCGGTTATCTTAAAAAGTTGTTTCCATTATTATTTTCCAGTCTTGATGTTTCCAGCTTCCAGTGTTATACGTGTGAATTGGCTAAGAGCCATTGTGTCTCTTTTCCATTAAGTTCAAATAAGAGTTTGGTTTCGTTTTCTCTTGTTCATTCTGATGTTTGGGGACCAGCTAAAATTGCCACTCCAACAAGGGCTCGATCGTTTGTCATGTTTATATATGATTGCACATCCATGACTTGGGTTTCCCTTCTTAAAACTAAAGGGAAAGTCAACTTCAAGTTTCAACAGTTTTATCAAATGGTGGAGACTAAATTTCATGTCAGAATTTAAGTTCTTCGTTCTGACAATGGTGGAGAATTTCTCAACCATGATTTTAACTAGTTCTTACAAGATCATGGCATCATACATCAACGCTCATGCCCTTACACTCCCCAACAGAATAGGGTGGCTGAAAGAAAGAACATACACTTATTGGAAGTCGTTCGTGCCTCTCTCTTCGGTGCCAATATGCCACGATCTTTTTAGGGCAAAGCCGTCGTCTCTACAGCATACCTCATCAATCGGATTCCCTCTAGTATCCAAAATTTCTAAACACCACTTCAAACATTTCACCACCATATCCAAACAACTCCCACCCCAAACCTAGAACCTCGGATTTTCGGCTGCGTTGTATTTGTCCACTTACATGATCACCAACGAAGCAAATTGGATCCCTAAGCCGAAAAGTATGTTTTCATTGGCTGCCCTCATCAGAAAGAATACCGGTGTTATCATCCTCCTAGTCAGTAGGTCTTTACCTCCATAAATGCTGTGTTTTAGAAACATGACTTATATTTTTCAACAACCCAGGAGGATAATCGAGAATCCACCACTACTCAAATTCTGAATTTTTTTCCCCATGACGTCACTCTACACTAAAATGACCCGTCGCCAGTGGAAAGCGACCGATCGCCCCCCTTTAGCTCTTCGAATACTGAGAATCTGCTTCAAAACTACTGGTCGCCAGTGGAAAGCGACCGGTCGCCTCCCTTTAGTTCTTCAAATACAGAGAAACTACTTCAAAACGACCAGGTGCCAAAGGAAAAAGATAAGTTGTCCCGACGCTATCAAAATCAGGAGGAAGAAATTGAACCGATTTATGAGATTTTGCCCGCTTCAACTCCAGTACCACACCAATCACCTACTGAGGAAGTCATTCAGGTAACATCTTTTTCTAAAACTGATAACACTAATGAAATATCTCATGATGATATGATTTCAGAACACACAGAGCCTACATATCAGCTTCCAGAAAGGAAGAACCATTACAAACCTCGAGTACAATATGAAGCAAATCTTAAAGCCCAAGGGAAATACCCCATCAATAATTATATATCTCTCAGCAGATTATCATAGTCATGTGTGCACTATATGAAGCAGTTGGCTGACATATCTGTCCCCAACAATGTAACTAAAGCACTAGAAGACTCAAAATAGAAAGAAGCCATGAATGAAGAAATGCTAGCTCTCCAAAAGAATGTCACATGGGAACTCATGCCCTTACCTCATGGAAAGAAGACAGTATGATGTAGGTGGATTTATACTATGAAACTCAAAGCAGATGGATCCATCGAAAGATATAAAGCTAGATTGGTGATTATAGGGTATACAAAGAGATATGGGATAGACTACCAGGAAACCTTTGCCCCAGTAGCCAAGATTAACACTATTAAGGTCCTATTGTCTATAACAACAAATCTCAATTGGCCACTACATCAATTTGATGTTAAAAATGCATTCTTACATGGAGACTTGGAAGAAGTACATATGGACTTACCCCCAAGATGTAATTCAGCTCATGACAAGAATAATCAAGTTCATATGCTCAGAAAGTCATTATAAGGGTTAAAGCAATCTCCAAGGGCATGGTTTGGCAGATTTACTAAATCTATGAAGAATTTTGGATATACACAGAGTAATTCAGATCACACCATGTTCTTGAAACGTGATAAAGGAAAACTTATTGCATTGATTATTTATATAGATGACATAATCGCAACTGGAAATGACGCAGAAGAGCAACTGAAGTTGTGAAAGTATTTGTCTCAGGAATTTGAGATGAAGGAATTAGGTGATCTGAAGTACTTTCTCGGAATCGAAGTAGCAAGGTCAAAAACTTGTATATTTTTGTCTCAAATGAAGTATGTAATGGATCTACTCACTGAAACAGGAATGGTTGGATTTAAGCCTGCTGACACACCCATTGAGATGAATCACAAGTTGTGTGAAGACATGGACCAAGATTCAATCAATAAGGAATAGTACCAATGCCTTATTAGAAAGTTGATATACCTGGCACACATAAGACCAGATATTGCATATGTTGTGAGTGTGATTAGTCAATTTATGCATTCACCCAGTGTTTCTCATAGGAATGCAATTAATCAAATCTTATGATACTTAAAGTCAGCCCCTAGGAAAGGATTAATGTTCTCAAAAAATGGAGATCTTAAAGTTGTTGGATATACATATGCTGATTGGCTAGTTCCATTATAGATAGACGCTATACTTCTGGTTACTTTACATTCGTGGGAGGTAACCTAGTCACTTGGCGGAGTAAAAAATAAAATGTCGTTTCTCGATCTAATGCAAAAGCAAAGTATCGAGGAATGACTCACGAAGTTTTTGAATTATTGTGGATCATAAGACTCTTGACAGAATTGAGCTTCAAGCCAAAAAAGCCAAAAAAGCCAATGGAGTTGCATTGTGACAACAGGTTAGCTATCGATATTGCCCATAATCCAGTTCAACATTATCGAACCAAACATGTTGAGGTGGATAGACATTTCATCAAACAAAAAAATTGAAAATAAGATCATCCGCCTACCATTCGTAAAATCATAAGATCAACTGGCAGATATCTTAACAAAAGCTGTTTGTGGAAGAGTATTTCATGACTCACTTACCAAGTTGGGCATTTGTGACATATATTCACCAACTTGAGGAGGAGTTTTGAGGTGAGTCTCTCAATTAATCAAGGAGATTTATTTCCTTGATTAATTAAGGGATTACTTTTCTATTCTATATAGTTGACAAATCATTGTATAATTAGGAGATATTATCCTAATTGATTACTGTATATATTTCCTTGTAAAGCACTCATGTAAACTCCTATATATACCTTCTTATGGAGAAGAATAAAACTTAACCTAAAGTATTCAAACCACATTCATATTTTTAGCAAAGACTTCTTATAAGCATTTTTCGTTTTCAATAATAACACCACCCTGAAGAATTTGAGAGGAAAACAAAAGAAATTTAGTAGCAAAGGGTATATTGTTAGAATAAATTTGTCGGCGTGAGTTAACCTATTAAATCAAGGAGATTTATTTTCTAAGTTAATTAAGTGATTTACTTCCTTGTTTCATAGAGTTGACACATCATTGTATAATTAGGATATATTCTCCTAATTAGTTACTGTATCTATTTCCTTGTAAATAGCCCTTGTAAACTCCTATATATACCTCCTTATGGGGAAGAATACAATTAACCTAAAGTATTCAAATCATATTCATATTTTAGCATGGTATCAGAGCCGCTGATCCTAAGTCGTCTCTAATCCTGCAAATCATATCCTCAAATTCAAACCCAAACCCTAAATCAAATTTCTTATATCTCAAATCAAATCCTCTTATCAAACTCCTTAAATACATACCTCTCAAATCAAAATTCCTAAATCAAATTCCTCAAATTCGCAAATTCTCAAATCAACTCCTTAACCACAAACACACACTCATATCAAATCTTCCTTCCTCTGCGATATCATGCCCCCTTACGATTTTTTCCCTCTTTGTAGACTCACAGAAGCATGCAGTCAATCCTTCTAAACATGCAACACGGGCTCATGCTTCTATAGCCACCACCACAGGTTCTTCTTTCCATACATCCTCTCCAAAGCACACATGGATTATTGACTCGTGTGCTATGGATCACATGACATTTGGTCCTGGCCAACTTATTTCTTGCAAACCATCCACGCAGTCAGTGGTGTTTAATGCTAATGGTACTCCCTCCCTTGTGGTTGAGGAAGGCTCTCTATCTATCTCTAACTTCATTAATCTTGATTTTGTATTGGTTGTTCCATCATTAGACCATAACTTGTTGTCTGTTGCACAACTTACTACTACTTTAGGGTGTATTGTAAAATTTTAGCCGAATCATTGTATTTTCCAGGACATCCTCACCGAGAAGACGATTGGTTGTGGTACTAAGTGAGGCAAACTCTACTACTTGGGCACCAGATAGTGAGACCAAGGTTGGTCAAGCTTTCACAACAAGTGGAGCTAGTTTTGAGAGGCAGAGAAACAATGTTTGGTTATGGCATAAACGTCTTGGGTATGCCTCGTTTGGTTATCCGAAGAAGTTGTTTTCATCATTATTTTCCTGTTTTGATGTTTCTAGCTTCTAGTGTGAAACTTGTGAATTGGCTAAGAGCCATCGTGTTCCATTACCATTAAGTACAAATAAAAGTTTGGATCCATTCTCCCTTATTGATTCTAATGTTTAGGGGTCTGCTCAAATCGCTACTTCGGCTGGAGCTCCATAGTTTGTCATTTTCATTAATGACTGCACCCGAATGACCTGTGGTTCCCTTCTCAAAACCAAAGGGGAAGTCAGCTTAACGTTTTAACAGTTCCATAAAATGTTGGCAGCTCAATTTCATGCCCAAATCGAGGTTCTCCATTTTGACAATGGCAGAGAATTTCTTAATCATGAGCTAAACAAATTCTTACAGAATCATAGCATCATACATCAATACTCATATCCATATACTCTCCCAAAAAATTGGGGTGGTTGAGTGAAAGAACCGACATTTACTGGAAGTCGTTTGTGCCTCTCTATTTGGTGCCAATATGCCTTGATCTTTTTGAGGTGAGGGTCCTCTCTGCAGCTTCCTTATCAATAGGATTCTCTCAAGTATCTTGAATTTCCAAACTCCTCTTCAAATATTTCACCACCATATCCAAATACCTCCCACCCCAAACCTTGAACCACAAATTTTTGCCTATGTTGTATTCATACACTTACATGATCACCAACTAAACAAATTAGATTCCTGCACAAAAAAGTATGTTTTCATTGGCTATGCCCCTTATCATAAAGGTTACCAATATGTTTTCATTGGCTATGCCCCTTATCATAAAGGTTACCGATGTTATCACCCTCCAAGTCAGAAGGTATATACCTTCATGGATTTAGTATTCCGGAAACACGACATATATTTTTTAAAAGCACATGAGGAGAATATAGAGCCAAACACCTCGAATTTTCTGGATTTTTTCACAAGGAAAAAGACTCAGCATCAAAGCGACCAGTCACCTCCCTTTATCCATGCATAGGAGGATTCTCTGTCTCCAAACGACCAGTCGTCATCCCAAAACGATCAGTCACCTCCCTCGAATTTTTCACACCCTGCGTTTGTGTCACAAAATGACCGATCGCCAAGACTACACAACCAGTCGCCTTCCAGTTTCCAAAATCACGAGGAGACAGTTGATCCTTTTTTCTGAGATTTTGCCCACTTCGAACCCGTCTTCAGCTCTAGAACTATACCAATCGCCTGCTGAAGATGTCATTCAGGTAACATCTCTCCTTGAAACTAATAACACTTATGAAATATGTCATGATGATTTGATTTCAGAAAGCATACAAGATACAGATACCTCTATCTACCAACTTCCAGAAAGGAAGAACAGTGGTAAACCTCGAGTACAGTATGAAGTAGATCTTAAAGTCAAAGGAAAATATCTCATCAATAATTATATATCTCTAAGCAGATTATCAAAGTTACATGTACACTTTGTGAAGCAATTGGCTGATATATCTGTCCCAAATAGTGTGAATGAAACACTAGAAGACTCAAAATGGAAAGAAGCTAAGAATGAAGAAATGCGAGCTCTCCAGAAGAATGCCACATGGGAGCTCGTCCCCTTACCTCACGAAAAGAAGATAGTGGGATATAGGTGGACCTATACTATGAAACTCAAAGCAGATGGATCCATTGAAATATATAAAGCCAGATTGGTAGCGAAGGGGTACACATAGAGGTATGGGGTGAACTACTAGGAAACCTTTGCCCCAACAGCCAAGATCAACACTATCAAAGTTCTATTGTCTGTAGCAGCAAATCTAGATTGGCCACTACATCAGTTTGATGTTAAAAATGTCTTCTTACATGGAGACTTAGAAAAAGAGTTATACATGGATTTACCACCAGGATATAATTGAGCTTATGATAAGAAAAATCAAGTTTGCAAGCTCAGAAAGTCATTATATGGGTTAAAAAAAAATCTCTCATGCCATGGTTTGGAAGATTTACTAAGTCCATGAAGAATTTTAGATACACTCAAAGTAATTCATACCACACCCTGTTCTTGATACGTGATGGAGGAAAAATCACTGCATTAATTGTTTATGTGGATGACATGGTCGTAACTGGGAACGACACATGAGAGAAACATACGCTACAAAAGTATTTATCTCATGAATTTGAGATGAAGGATTTATGTACTCTGAAATACTTCCTCAGAATTGAAGTAGCAAAGTCAAAAACTGGTATTTTTTGTCTCAAAGGAAGTATGTGATGGATCTACTCACTGAAACAGGAATGCTATGATGTAAACCTACTGACACACCCATTGAGATGAATCATAAGTTGTACGAAGACATGGACTGTTTGCCAACCAATAAGAAACAATACCAATACCTTGTTGAAAGGTTGATATATTTGACACATACAAGACCATATATTGCATATGTTGTGAGTATGGTTAGTCAGTTCATGCATTCACCCAGTGTTTCTCATAAGAATGCAGTTGATCGGATATTAAGATACTTAAAGTCAGCCCTTGTAAAATGATTAATGTTCTCAAAGAATGGAAATCTTTAAGTTGTCGGATATATAGATGTTGACTGGGCTAGTTCCATTACAAATAAAAGCTTTACATCGGGTTACTTTACCTCCGTTAGACGTAACCTAGTCACTTAGCGAAGTAAAAAACAAAATGTAGATTGCTCAGTCTAGTACAAAAGCAGAGTATCGAGGTATGATCAAACAAAACATGTTGAGGTGGATAGACGTTTCATCAAAGAAAAAATTTAGAACAAGATCATCTGCCTACCTTTTGTAAAATTAGAAGATCAGTTAGCAGATATCTTGACAAAAACTGTATGTGGACGAATGTTTTATAACTCACTTACCAAGTTGGCCATTAGTAATGGGTATGCACCAACTTGAGGAGAAGTGTTGACGTGAGTTAACCTATTAAATCAATGAGATTTATTTCCTAAGTTAATTAGGTGATTTACTTCCTTGTTTCATATAATTGACAAATCCTTGTATAATTAGGAGATATTCTCATAATTAATTACTATATCTATTTTCTTGTAAAACACCCTTGTAAACTCTTATATATCTCCTTATAGAGAAAATACAATTAACCTAATGTATTCAAACTATATTCATATTTTAGCAAAACCAAACTTTTTTTCTCTCACCACTAGAAGAAAAGATAGTTATTATGATATAGCAATTGATAATTGAGCAGTTTTTCAAGAATTAATGGTATTAAAATTAATATAAAATGTATTTTGTTGTAAATCAATAATGCTACGGGCACCAACTTATATACCAATTTATTTATACCAACTGATGTGGCATACAACATATCAATACATGTCACATGTCACATCATCTATTTTAATTTAGTTAATTTATATTTTAATTTAAGGTTTTCAATATATTTTATTAAAAGTAATTCAACAACCAAATCCTCCATTGTCACACTAGTTTACAGACGCAATATCTCATCGTTGTAGTTCGGAATGGCGGATGTACTGTCATCGTCACATAACTATAAAACTGTCTTGGCTTTTCTATTTTGATGGTTTCCCACTTCCTAGCAATCTCAATGAAGCCACAAGGTGTTGGATTCTGATCAGAGACTCAACATCACCCATTAGAAAATCGACTCTTCAGACCCAACGCAATTGCAAGTTCTAGATGAAGCCAAAATGAATTGGAAATATAAATGCTAAAACCCAAAAGATTTTTAGGCAAATCGACAATATAAATGAAACCATCCTTGAGAAATTGGCCATTGGTTTTGTGGATATTTGGTAGAACCTTATATTTGAAAAGGAAAACTTGCAGAAAACAGAGAAAAAGAGAAAAAGAAATTCAATTGTATTTCATTCATGCCTCCCAAACAAATGAAAAATAGAGTTTATACAATTCCTGATCGTGGCCAGCGTAAAGGACAAAGTCGTTATTTTGTGTGAGAATAGCTAGGCGATGCTAAAGTTGTTTATGTTGCAATGAATCTTAGCTTCTTTGAAGACCAAATTACACCAACAAAAAAAAAATGCATGAAATTAAAAATATGGGACTACTGGATGAGCATAGAGCGATATTCCCTACTTGATTAGTCTGTCGAGGAGCCCATCTCCACATAATCGAAAAGAAACCAACAGCTGGTCCGCCAGCCTTTCGAGGATGTAGATGATTTGCTCAGAGAAATATTAGTGGATTTAGCTTTATGCTCATACACTCAAATGTGAAGGGAGAAATACAATGTAACAGACAAAAGAAATAACATAATTTTGGGGATGTGAAGCCTAAAGGCTACACAGAGCTCCTACACAAACTTACTTGAAACAAACTTCGATAAGTTGATACTTTTGATACTCTTGATACTCACTTGATACACACTTGATTCACACACTTGATACACCATTGACACACACCTTACATACAGTGGATACGCCGCCTATTTATAGGCCATACTATTAACTCAACATTAAACATAACCATAACCACTACACCCACTAAACCTCACTTTTACTTCAACTCATAAACTATACATAATAGCTAAACCCTTTAGATTCTAAATTTTTATTTTCTTAACTCCAGACCTTTGAAATTACCCCAACAATCTCTCCCGTAATTTCAAAGCTTATTAACATAGATATTTTCCCCCTTACTCTTCTTCCATGTCGCTTATGTTCATGATACTTTGAGGCTGGTCAATACCATTTTCCTATGGATTTTCATCTTGTGTTAGCATTCCAATTTCTAGCTCTAGATCTATCACTTGATCTTGTAGCGTCTCAATATCTTCCTGCAGCTTTCTACATTCGATCTTGAAATTCATCAACGAATTAAAGTTGACATCTAGCACTTTAATAATGTCATGTTCAATCCAATAATTCAGACAAAAATATGCCGCCAAGTGTTCTGCCTCCTTCTTCGTGTTTTTCCATCTGCTTGAAATTTTTTAGATGTGCGCCTCCATCAAAACTAATATGACACATGAATTGCATTGCATGAGCTGGTCCCTTGGTTGCAAAATTAAAATGTGGTTCAACATTAAGGTTGCGTGCAGCTTCCATCAAAATATGCTTGAATGGCACAACGACTGATATACTAATATTTTTCTTTTTCTGGCTGCAAGAGAGAATGCAATTAATAACCACTTTCCTTCATGAATTCTAAAAAACACTCCATTTTCTTTCTTTTTTCTTCTGGGTGCACATTTGTCCCAATCTTCAAAGGAAACATTGTTCTTTTTTTTTTCTTCGGCATCCTTGTGCCCTTTTCTCTTCCTTAAGCGTCCATGTGCCTTTCTCTCTTCCTTCGGCATCCTTGTACCTTTCTCTCTTCCTTCGGCATTCATGTGCCTTTCTCTCTTCATTCAGCATCCATGTGCCTTTTTCATTGACATTAATATGCCTCGCACTTATAGCCAACACACAAAAAAAATAAATTTTTTTTTCTACACATCTCAAGCCCACGATAAAATTTTTTAATAACAACCAAAAACATTTTCATCATGCCAAAACAATTTACATATAGAACCACAACCAATGCTTAATGCTATATGCCAAAAATCATTTAAAAAATTGGACCATGCTCCAAATGCCACATCTCTCATACAAGTCCTCATGACCGTATCAGCTCTGATACCACTTATTGGTGGATTTAATTTTATGCTCATATACTCTAAATGTGAAGGGGGAAATACAATGTAACAAACTAAAGAAATAACATAATTTTGGAGATGTGAAGCCTAAAGGCTACACAGAGCTCCTACACAAACTTACTTGAAACAAACTTCGATAAGATTGATACTCTTGATACACACTTGATACACTCTTGACACACACCTTACATACAGTGGATACGCTGCCTATTTATAGGCCATAATATTAACTCAACATTAAACATAACCATAACCACTACATCCACTAAACCTCACTTTTACTTCAACTCATAAACTATACATAATAGCTAAACCCTTTAGATTCTAACTTTTTATTTCCTTAACTCCTGACCTTTGAAATTACCCCAACGAGAAAGAATATGGCCAAAACTGAACAACAATCAACTCCAATCGGTATCAGAAGATGAACCACCCAAAGAGAAAGGAAGCAAGAGAAAGCCCACTCTCAAATTGAATTGGGAAGTTGAGAAAATCTGACCAAATAACAACAGAAAGAGAGGATCTGATCATCTGAGCAAAGAGGAAGTAATGAAGCACGTGACCGGCTACTCCTTGTGGCCAGTTACTAGGACTTTTTATTTTTCAATATTAAAAAATCAAATTGATCTTAGGTTAACATAACCACTGAAGAAATGCCCCCGCAACAAAGAAACCCGACCCGAATTAACCCGTGATATTTCACGAGGGATATTTCCGTAAAACACCCCAAACTAAAACCTAGAAGAATAAGAAGAACCAAACAAAAGCAGCGAAAAACCCTCTCGCCCATCACACAAACCATGGGAACTCCAGAAACCTCTCGAGAACCGTGCCCCGACCGCATTCTCGACGACATCGGCGGGGCCTTCGGCATGGGGGCTGTCGGCGGCTCCGCCTTCCACTTCCTCAAGGGCGTCTACAACTCCCCTTCCGGCACTCGGCTCATCGGCGGCTCGCAAGCCGTGCGCATGAACGCGCCGCGAGTGGGCGGTAGCTTCGCCGTCTGGGGTGGCCTCTTCTCCGCCTTCGACTGCACCATGGTCTATGTCCGCCAGAAGGAGGACCCCTGGAACTCTATCATTGCCGGCGCCGCCACCGGTGGCTTCCTCCAGATGCGACAGGGCCTCGGCGCCTCGGCTCGATCGGCTGCCTTCGGTGGGGTCCTCCTGGCTCTGATCGAAGGAGCTGGGATCATGCTTAATAAGTTCATGAGCCAGCAGCAGCAGATGCCTATTGTGATTGAAGAGCCGGCGAGCGTGGCCGGTTTGCCTGGGCTTCCCCCTATGGGCCGTGCTCCGGGTCAGCCGGTCTCGGAGCCAGCAACGTCGATGAGCAGCAGCGGCGCTGAGGCTAGTTCGGGAGGGTGGCTTGGAGGGTGGTTCGGGAAGAGCAAGGAGCCTGAGGCTAAGAGTAGCGGAAGCGAGACAAAGATTTTGGAGAGCTTCGATGCCCCGCCCTTGCCCAGCTTCGAGTACAACAACAAATAGGCCTTATGATCAATGTTGTTTGAATTTTTACTTGGACCTGACCCTGTTCAAGTTGGGAACACCAAAAACTATGATGAATTTTGGTAGTTGTAGTTGATATAGTTTAAATCATAAAGTCATTTTACATATTTGTTTCTCCATTTGCTGTTTATTGTTATTTTCATATCTAGTTGTCAATGTAGACAAGTTTTGCTTAAGTAGAGTGAAATGTGATGGTTAATTATATCAATTATCATATATGCTTAGACTGTGTTCTTGCCAAAGCTCAAATAACCTAAACTAACATGCCTCATGTTGGATCCTGAGAAACTACGATTATGATAGTGATTTTTTCTTTGTGGTACTGAAACTTAAGGTTTTTTTGGTTACAAACTGAACATAATAGCGTATTAGAAAAAGAAAGAAAAGGTGAACATAATAGCTTACATCAGTGAGAGACTGGGAAAGTGTGGTATGTGCAGTAATTTTGCAGAAGTGGCAAGTAGAAGATGTTTCGGTTTGCAGATACAAAGGATAAGCGCGCTGTCTCAACTCAATGGGTAACTGATACTCACCAACTTTGCTTCTTATGCCTCTAAACATTGTATTTGCTTATCTAGAGCAAATATTTGCTTGAGTTTATTCTTGTTGGCATTCATATGCTAGACTTCTGATAAAGCTGTTTAACACTACATATCTTTGAACCAAGATTTAGAAGCTCATCTTTTAATTGTTTTCAAATCAATGTGTGGAACAGGGGTTTGACCCATGTTCCATAGGTCGAATTTCATTGAATTACAGATTTCTAGTACCAATCCTCTGAATATCAGTTATTCTAGCTCCAGCAAAAGGGTTGCTAAAATATTTAATGAATTTGTTAAAACTAATACTTCTGTTTCAGGGCGGTGCTCCATTAGCTCTTGTTGTGTTTCCAGGTAACTGTTTTAAGCAGTTTGCAAGTAAATTAACTGCTCTTAATGATAGGTTGATTGGTATTAAAGTAGGTGATGTCTGATAAGGCTCTTGGTATTAAAGTAGGTGATGTCTGATAAGGCTCAAGAATTGTAGGTTATCTTTATTCCCATCCATTTGGTTTGTAATGCATGTCCCCTCCCCCACTCTCTCTCCCTGATTATTGTGTTGTTTCTTGTACTATTTATTTGCATAATGGTGTATTTAAAAGGCTAGATGTTATTGAGATTGGGTATCTTGTTCCTGTTTTTGCAATAAGAGGTTTCTTTTTCTTACAGTTGCAAAGATACTACAAAGCCATTAAAAGAAGACAGTTCTGTTGCAAAAGACCAGCTGGTCTTTTTTTACCCAGAAGATTTCTTGTGAAAAAAAAGATGGTTTTTCGAATATGCGATGGATTAAAGTTTGCTTGATGGTTTATCGAGCTGCAACCTGATTTCAGCGGTTGGCAACTTGTTCTCTGCGAACTTACCTCATTGGAGCTGTAGTACTCAGAGAAGAGTGGAAGTCTACTCTGAGTGTGATCCTTGATCCAAGAGAAGGGGATATCTTTTTAATGTTTTCATGTGTTGTGACTTGTGAGTTTACTTTTGCTTTTCTTTATGTACTTGATTACTTCTAAATAAAGTAATTTATTGCATGTTGATGTAGTGCAGCATTAGTATTTATTTTATGGAACATAATCTTTTATTAGAAAAAAAATTAAAAAATCCGATTCCTGTGGCAAAAGAATAAACTAATGATATTGAAGGGACCCTGAGGCAGTTACCCCGACATCTGGTTGCTGAAAGAGCTATAGTAAGTCTGCAACTATGATTACTCTTGGATAACTTCTTCTTTGTAGGGTCGTGCTAATGCTTCTCTAAACTATCCTGAAAGATTAAATTCTATTATTTAAATCCTTTATTTGTTATTATGAGTAATCCTTTCCCTGTCTTTGCTGAATTGATGCAGTCTTTTCAGTCATTTTCTCATGCATCTGGGATGATGATGGTTTTATCTTTTATGAATTATGATAATTCCCGCTTTGGATTACTTCTTCTTGTGGTTCGTAACCGATCATGAAATTTTTGTTCCTTGTTCTCTTACAGCTGCAGGGTCTGAAGAAATGTCCTAGGAACTACTTGCAGGCTTTGAAAGCTATTCCTAGAACTTTGAGGATGATGTAAGTGGTTTTCCAGCTGATTGAGTTGTTTTTTACTAACTTCATAACCGGTTTGGTCTGGAGGAGAGAATAAATGGAGGCTATATTAAGTTTGACACTTACGCATGAGTTCTTGTAACGCATCTCTTTTCCATCTTAGTTCTCACTTTCTCAAATGCATTATATACCTTAATAACCATATGATTTGGGAAAGGGGGAAGCGTGGTGCAGGTCAATGTGTGTTGTACCCAGTAAACAAAATGGAGTGTTTGCAGAATGAATTCTAAGTGATCCGTAATCTAACTACAAATAAGTTCAAAAAAATATTCAAGGACATTGTATTCCGACGAGCCGGCACGGGTCTCCCTTGATGGTCGGCTCGTTAATGCCAACGAGGCCAGCTCGGCTCGAGCCATTAAAGGTGGCTTGAACCCCGAGCAAGCCATGGCTTGGGAGCTGTTTAGCCCCATCCTGAGGTTCCTCTTTGTTGTCGTGATAGTTGTCGTGATAAGTGTTGCCATTGCAGAGTCAAAGAAAAACCGCCACATTATGAAGCTAAAGAAATCTGTGGAACTTAGGGTTTGTGGTAATTGAACTTTTTGCCACTTGATCTTGTCTCAAGAATTTCAGACCTCCAATTGTAAAGTTTTTATTTATATCCCATCACTTATTGTGTAATTAGTATGCACATATGCCAATCATATTTATTTTGCAAAGGGAAGGGGAATTGAACTCGGTCAGGTTCAAGGAAGCGAACACACTGCCTTCATTAATTGGCCGTTCGCACCGACTATAATCATTGATGTATTCATATAAACTTTTGATTCCTTTGGTATTACTGTTACATAAAAACTAAACAAAAACTCATTTTCAAAATGGGTGAATGATGCTGGTAACATGGTGGAATTGTGCCTTTGGAATTTTCATGATTTTGAAGTTGCCTTGATTTTGGTTTTGATTTTGATTTTTTTTTTGCAAGGTCTGGTGTCTTTTCTTTTTGTCTGCAGCGCTTTTTTTCTTTGGTAAAATTATTTGCTGCCTATGACAATAGGTTTTTGAATAAGAAGGAAAAAAAAAAAAAAAAAAAAAAAAGCACTATATGGCTCATCATCAACTACGACACATTAGGGAAATATTATTTTCTCAATTTTATTTGTATTCTCTTTCAAGAATGGAACAATATGTTAACTCAATTCTATTATTCTTGTGTGTACAATTAATATATAAATAAAACTTAATTATTTATATTTTTGCACATTGTATTTGTGAAGTTTAGTCGATTGATGGTGAGAAATTTTTAGGGATTCACACATAGGTAAGATTTTTTTATAAAAAATAAATTATTAGATTTTAAGCTAAAAATTTTAACTAGCCTACACACTGAAAAATTCCTGGTTCCGTCCTTGGATGGCAACGACCCCCATGGAAGTGGTCGACTATCCTTTCCTCCATATTAGTACGAAATTCATATTGGCATTTCCTAGACTTTAGCATAGGTTGAAAATTAGTTTGTGAGGAATTGTTACTGGACGTTTTGGCACAACTCTCTCAACCCTATACTTCCAAGGCATGACCTAACCATATGAGAAACTTGACAACAGGTAAATTATGACATAATCATGCATTAATTATAGGATTCCTAGTTAAAATTATTTTCACTCAAGTATTTTTATGCTAATCCTATTTTAAATGGGATTAGATTTTACCTCTTGATATTATTTCCTACTTGATTGGTCTAATCACTTTGTTAGGTAGATATTGTTTTAAAAGATTGGCTATAGTAGAAAGTCATGAGGGCTCCTCATATCGTGCATTAGCTGCCATCATCACATAGTATGTAAATTGAATCAAAAGAAATATTCATGCTTGAATAGTATGAGTGGTCTCCTGTTTGACGTTTTTAACTAGTGTCCATATTGCATCAAGTTTTGTTGTGTGGTAGTTGAATAAGGTTGAAAGTCTTTGGTGAATTGGATTGGTGGTCACGTAGGTTTCTCTTGAGTGAGAGAACCTGTTTTGAATAAAACCAAGGTGTCTTCTTTTCATAGAGTAAGCTTTTCAACGCATTAATTTTTAGAGCATATTGAATCTGTTTTGGAAAAGCTGCTATACTTATTTTTCTCTCGGTAAGTCATCAAGGGCTTCTGTTGCTTGGTGATTTATCGAATTTATTCATCATTTATATTGCATATATATATGCATGTCGGTGTCTCATATGGTTAAGGGCACCAAGACGTTTGTGGCGTTTATCCTTCGGTGAGCTTGAAACAATCGTGATCAGTATTGCGTTCAACATAAGGAGTGTCAAAGATTATCCCGTGACAGAAGTTGAATTACGAAGAAGTCGGTAAACATTATCTAGATTGAGGATAAGTGTGTGTGAGTACTTCTTGTAATCTCAATTCTATAGTGGATTCGTTCTTGACTAAGGAGTCCCGTGAATTTTTCCCAGAGGTGGAATTTTACCACGTAAAATAAATATCTGCGTGTTCTTTTATTTTAAGCTTTTCACATTTCAGGATTGATAACTCATATCAATCCTGCTTTGAAAGTCTATTTCTATTTATTGCTAAAATACTCGAATTAGCCTATTTAACCCCTTCTGGGCATATATAGACATCCTACAGGTAATTTCACTCCCCATGGCATGAAACATGCTTTAGATACCAAATGGTAGAACCTTAGATTTGAAAAAGGAAACTTGCAGAAAACAGAGAAATAGAGAAAATGAAATTCAACTGTATTTCATTCATGCCTCCCAAGCAAATGAAAAATAGAGTTTATACACTTCCTGATCGTGGCCAACTGGCAATGGGGAAAGGACAAAGTCGTTATTTTGTGTGAGAATAGCTAGGGGATGCTAAGGCAATACTAAGGTGATAGTAAATAGGTTGGAAAGAGTATTAGGCCCAAGTGGAATTGGTCCTAACAATATTATAGGAGAATTTAAAGCTTTTGTTGGCAGTATTCCATGAGATCCTTTTTTTAAAAAAAAAAAATTTATAATGAACCAAGGGGGAAGATCCCCAACAAACAACATTCCATGAGATCTCTTGTTTACTTTGAAAGTCTGCATATTTTGTGGATGTGGGAGTCAATCATGGGGGAAGTTACACAATAATTATAGGCTTTGTTTACTTAGAGTTCTCAATCTGATGATGGTCTGGCCGGAGTGAGTGGCTGCAGCAGCGGTCCCAAAGTTGAAGGTTGGATGGGACGGGGGTGGGTTATTTTGACGATAGTATTAGTACCTAGATGTGATTTTTTTTTTATAAGGACAATTCATTCATAAAACCACAGACATATAAAGGGCAACATGATACAATACCCTCGTTAAAACCTTCCTAGGACAATCTCATGGGACAAACCCCAGGGAAGGAAAGGGTACCACACATATCATGGACTAACAAGAAAGTCCAATTCAGGTCACTTTGGACCATTACAATTAAAAAAACAAGTCAAAAATAAAAACTAACACAAAGACCTCCGACGAGAACCACAACTAGAGACCAACACAGTAGACCTACATGAGAGGATCGTAGAAACCCTAAATAGTAAACCCACATGAGAGGACCGCAGAACATCCCAATTGTTAAAAGAAGCCTTCTATGAGCAAAATCATAGTCATTTGACAGCCATACAAACTGTAAGGCATACCACTGCAGAAACCAGGAGAAAACACAGAGGACGAACACAGAAACAACAGTAAAAGGACCCTTGAGAAGCACTCCACTTCAACTCAAAACCTAACAAAGAAAACCTCATATGACCAAACATAGTTCTTCGGTCAGCACAAATTAAAGAAGAGCACCACATCCCAACAACTATCATCAGCGTTGTTGCTACCACTACCGTTAAAACATAGATAAAACATCAGCCACCAAGTATCACAAATCTCCCAATGAGAGACACAATCCAGTGTCATTACTGTCGCTTCTACCGAGACAAAGACAACACCAGTCACCTGGAACACTGCAAAAATAACCAAACAAAACAAACAGACAAACAGACCTAGATCCAAACATATCTATGGGGAGGGGAATGGAAGGAGAATAGGGGATAAGAGGAAAGGAAAATATAGGAGAAAAAGAAGGGGAGATGAGGAGAGGAAGGGGAATATGGGCAGAGGGGAGGAGGGCAGTGGCCACCTTCCCCCCTCTCCCCCAACTTCCTTGTGATTGGTTGTCAGCAAGGAGAAATGGGACTAGAGTGCGGCTAGAATTTTGTCTTGTTCTACCTAGATGTGAAAGTTAAGTTTGAAACTTTTTCGAGTTTTTATAAATTAAAAAATAGCCAAAATCTACCTCTTATTTTCATAAATGTTAGTTTTTAAAAAAAATTTCAAAAATAGCAAAAAACTCACCTAAATAGACTCAAATGCCCTCAAAACTAAAACATTGATTGAACATTGATCAAAACAAATGGGAGTTTACACGTTGGAAATCATATTCGTGGTTCAGTCCTCCAATGATATAACATTGATTGAAACTTTGTTTTTTTTTTTTTGAAATCAAATTGAAAACATAGATGCAGGCTTTGCCTTTTAGATTGATGTGGGCTTTAGTTTTGAGGGCATTTGAGTATTTTTAAGTGAATTTTTGCTATTTTTGAAAGTTTTTATATAAATTGACATTTATGAAAGTAGAGGAGGGGGTAAATTTTGGCTATGGATTGCCATGAAATTATGACATGGAAAATGACATGGATTGCCATGTCGAATGCCACGTCAGTTAGTATCATTAAGTTGGTATATAAGTTGGGCCGTAGCATTATTGATTATAAATATTGATGGCCCACGACACCAAATCTGGAGGCTATTGAGTACAAGGTGAAGACTAATATAGGAGATTTAGAGACTTAAGGAAGGCTTGGACTTTCCTTTCATCTAATTGCCTTTTAAGAAATTTATAATAAAACTCATTTCTTGTATTGCATTTATATATAAACCCTAAAATCTATAAATTGAAGAAAGAAAAACCTAAAATGGGCTAGATGTAATTTTTTGTTTTTAATTTGAATAATGTGTGAAATATCATTAGTATCTTTGCAATATGATTTTTAGAAATTAAAAAAAAAATTGATAGCGTTGTTGTAATTTTTTGGTGTTTCAAGTGTCAAACAAAGTAGGGCAAATATTCAGATATGCTCATATTATTATTCTTCTCCAATGTGGAAGTATTTATACAAGTACAAAGATGTGTTAACCCTAAATAAAATAGGAAATATATCTAAATTACAATGGGACATAAATCTCTATTACAATAGGACTAAATAATAATTGTTAAGTAACCAAAATTCTAATAAAATAAGGAACCAAAATCCTAACTAAGTAAGGCCTCGTCAACACTCCCCTCAAGTTGGGCAAAGATATTTCGCACTCCTAACTTGACAAGCGAGTCACAGAACACTATACTTGAGAAGCACCAACTGTAGAGAAGGTCTTTTCGTCAACCATGAGTGAAACAAGTGACAAACTAAAGCAAAGTTTGCAGCAGAAACACAAGAGCAAATGGTAAAAAATAGGGCACATAGTAGAACACAAAAACCCTGTGAGCACGACAATAGGTAAGGCAGAACACAAAAACCCTCTGAGCACTACAGTAGGTAAGGCAGAACACATAAACTCTGTAAGCACGACAGTAGATAAGGTAGAACACAGAAATCCTGTGAGCACGGCAGTAGGTAAGGCAAAACACTGAAATTTTGTGAGCACAGCAGTAAATTAGGCAGAACACAGAAATCGAAACCCTGTGAGTACGGCAGTAGATAATGCAGAAGCAAAGGCAAAGGGCAAGGCCACAACAACAACAACAACAACAATGAACCCATCAACAGAAAGCGAAGCAAGCAAAGGCAACATCAACAGTGGCAACATCGACCACAACAAAACCACACCAGCAAGGGCATGAGCAACAATATTGGCACCATAACAGGCATGAGCAACAATACTGGTACCAAACAACAGCAATACAAGGCACTGGCACCAGCAAGAGCAACAAGGCAAGGACATAACACGCATCATCAGTAATCAGCACTGTCCCCAACAAGAGTCATAATAGGCAGGAGCAATAACATTGTCCCCAGCAAGAGACATAACAGGGATGAGCAAAGGTACTGGCACCAGCAAAGGACATAGTAGTCAACAACAATTACAATGACAAATACTTCCATTATCGCACAGACAACTTATCTTCACTCCCCCTCAAATTTGACAATGTATGAGAGTCAAGATTTGGAGAAAGCAGCACCGAAAAATAAAGTTGCAGCACCCAAAATGGAAAGGGTGTAAAAGAAAGATGAGAAATAGAGAGAACTTGAAAAGAGTTCGTCTGCATAGCAGGGGAAACCACATTGATAGATCAAAGAGGAAGAAACTAAAGATATTTAAAAAGTAGAGCATGGGAAATTGCTTGTGACAAGTTTTAAAAAGAAACTAGTGGAAGAAAGTGAGGCGCTAGAATCGAAAAAAGGAGAGAATAATGCTGTAATTGAAGGAAAATAATGACAAAGTAAGGTGCCTGTGAGGAAATAGACAGATAGAGAAAGGGATGAATATTGAAAAAAGGCCAAAGGTAGAAAGAAATAAGCATAAGGATAAAAGGGAAGGAGATAGAAAATTAAATAATAAACACCTAACGAGAAAGGCTAGAGTGACAAATATGGAGGGATGGCGTGGGGAAGGAACACAACAAACACCAGCCATTGGGCATAGACAAACAAAAGAGAGAAACAGAAATAAAAGAGAGCTAAATAGAGCAAAGAGAGAAACAGAGAAAGGGTGCTCAAAACTGAGAAGCGGAAAGGCAATTCAAGAGAGCAGCCGAAGAAGACAGAGACTGGCAGAACAATCAAAGGAAAGGCTCGGCGAGCGATGACAAGGCTCGCAGAGGAAAGCAACGGCTCGGTGAGCGGTGACGAGGCTCACGGAGTAAAGAGACCTGTTATGAAGTTTCAAAGATAGAGAAGTTGAGACATCAAGAAAGACCATCTGGCATACAAAGATGAAAAAAAAAATATATATTGGAACAGTAGCAAAGAAGCATGTGAAGGCTAGGTGTGGTGAAAACACATATGAGAGGATTGAACAAAAGAAGATGACTATACAAGATGAAGACCTATGATGGGTTAGGAATGAGGGGTGCCAACTACTCTCAATTTGGCAGAGGTTTAGGATTTAGGGTTTAAGGTTTAGGGTGGTGTTTCAAGGGTTGTATGGTGTATTTAGCCGATTTGAAAAGTCAAATAGGTGTTTTTCCTAAAATTTTCTATATTTTGAACCCCATTTATGAGCTTACATGTGAAAAGCCCTTGCATTTTTCACGGACCTGCCACATACTAAATGCCTATAAAATGGCACTCGCATACCTTGGAGGAGGAACAAGTCCATAGAAGAGAAAAGCTGAGAATTAGAAGGTTTCAGTTAGGATAGATAAATCACAAGAGTGAATAAAATTCCACTCATAGATTTTGTTGTGCTCTCACATTCTGTCTATTTTATAATACAATGATGATTGTTTTTGGAGAATTGGGGCCGAAAAAGCTCAAAAGAAAACAAGCTAGGAAACTAGTGAGCGGGGTACCAAACCCAAATCATACGAAGTTGGAATGTCCCAATCATATCATAACAATATTAAAAACAAACAAACCAATTAATGAATTAGTTGGTTGGTTTTATGTCTATTTATTTCCCGCTGATTAATATTCAATCCTGGTTGTAACAAATTTTAATCAGGATTGTTTCTCAGTTAACTCAGTTCAGCCAGAACTCGTCGCCAGATTATCAGAATTCAACCAAACTTGTTTCTAGTGATTCCTTTACATATTTTTTCTATTTAAATTTTAATTTTTTTTTTGTTATGGTAGCTCTTTAATTAAGAGTAGCTTCACTAGATTACAAGCAGGGTCGACCCTAATGTAGTGCAACTAGTGCCACTGTACAGGGTCCCTGAATTGTTTTACGTGTATATTGTGTATATGATATATATGTGAGTGCATGCTCATTGTTAAACAATTGTGGCCCTAGTGGAATTGTTTTGTTGCACTATGAACTTCATTGTTGTCATGGGGTTCAAATCTCACTACATTGCTTCAATGATATCTTTTTTCACTTCTCTTTTTGAATTTATCAAAAGTTCTCCCTAAAATTAGACAGTGAGCTTTTAACCTTAGACCCCACACCATACCACTAGATTATACAAGTTTTCTTCTTCGAAGATTTTAGTGCTCATTACTTTAACATGTTATCATTGATGATGAATTTTAGTTAAAAAAAATTATTGTTTTGTTGTATTATGTCATGAAAAAAATTTATATATAAAAAAGTTGTATTTTCATGTTAAATCATATGATGACCTCAATTTAAAATTCGCACATGATCCTCAAAATCTGAAGGCCTACCTTGAGCAGAAGAAGTTAGGTTTATTGGCCTAAATTTTCACAAGTTCATTTATTCTATTTAGTCTCTTTGTATTGCTAAAGTAATAGAGAAGTGTGCGAGATGAGATTTAGAGCCAAAATCATCCCTATAATTGGGATGTGTGTGTATATGTAAATTTCGTGGGTATATGTAAGAGAAAGTTATAACATGGGAATGCGTGGTGTGCCTTAATGACATTGAATGCTCCTCACCCACCTCCTTAACTAAAGTTTCCAGTATTAAGTAGCTAGCTAGTTCCGGTAGAAGATCATATTTAGAACCTCAAGCTCCCAAAAGGGGAAAACAAAGCAACAAACTGAAGATAAATATGGCAGAAAAGAAAGAGAAATTTGGAAGTTCTGAAGCAGCTGCAGGCAGTTCAATGGAGGTCATAGGGATGGGGCCGAGAGACGAAGATGGAAGCAGCAGCAGTAGCAGTAGCAGTAGCAGTAACAGTTTCCGCACAGCTGAGACTTTGCTGCGTCTGCTGCCAATTGGTCCTTGTGTGGCGGCTCTTGTGGTGATGCTTCATGACTCCCAGACCACTGACTTTGGCTCTCTTTCCTACTCCCACATCGGAGCTTTCAGGTTTGTTATTATATCTTCATGCTCTCCATTTCATCACAAGGGTTGTGGTTACAAAAATCTCAAAATTTGTAAAGCTTTAACAAAGATACAGATGATCAGCCGAATAATTAGTAGAATGACATTAGTGATTCTAAACTGAAGATTATACTGGGTTTAGATTTTAATATGACTAAGCCAAAACATATACATATACATACATCATGGAATAACAAATATATATATATGCATTTTTTTTTATACCAAAAACACATATATATACTCCCCATACTAATTTATGATTACTGCTAGAAATTTCACACACTTGATATTCATGTGACATGTTTTTTTTTTTTTTAAAGAAAATAAAAAGTTACCAAGATCGTAGTGGGAGAAGAGAATAAAGTAGGAGAATTTTAGAGTGCGTTTGGTATCCTATTCAAATAGGGAACTCAAAAACTTTGATTTTTCTTACAAACAATGAGTTCTTAAATCTATTTTTAAGATTCAAAAACTTGTTTGGTATGCAACTTGAAAACTGTTTTCAAATCTTAAAAATTTGAGAACTTGTGGGTTAGAAAAAAAAATATATATATATTAATAATTTGGGTGTTTTTTAGTTGTTCTTAAGTTTGAGTTTTTAAAAACAGGTCTACCAAACATGTTTTCTTTGTTTTGGACTCAAATTCTATTTTTGAGTTTAAAAAATTGTAGGCCCTTATTATTTTTTTTTTTTAACAATTACCAAGTTCCGCCGCACTTCAAAAAAATTATCATACACTTGTTCCTTATCTATTCATAATATATATATTTTAAATAAATAAATAAACCCCAAAAAGAAGAATGCATGATAATTATTTTTTAGTGTCAGTAACAACTCCCTCATATTTAATGAAAATTATAGCATAATTAGAATTTTAGGAAAAATTTGTTGGAGTGTGTAATTTAATAATTAATTTTATAGATAGTATATATGGATGATGCATGCAATGCAGGTACTTGGTGAATGCCAACGGCATTTGTGCCGGATACTCCCTTCTCACCGCTATCATTGCAGCCAAGCCTCGTTCCCCCACCATGTCCCAAGCCTGGGCTTTCTTCTTCCTAGATCATGTAATTAATTCCTTGAATTCCAATTTCAACTTTTTTTATTTCTATTTTGGCCATAAGTCACTTTTAGTCCTCGTTGTTTGTCGGATTTTCCACTTTTGTTCATATGGTTTCAATTCTAACAATTTGACCCCTGTAGTTTGATATTCTCGCAACTCACACATTCAATTATGTGACCGAATAACTGCGTGGCTGACGTGGGGGTATTTTGGACAAAAATTTGTAATATGTCCCTGAATTGCGAGGGTATTAAAACTACATGGATCAAAATTGACAGAATTGAAACTACAAGACTAAAGTGGTGAAATATGCAAAAAAAAATGGATAAAAAATGATTTCTCTTTGCTTTTTTGTTGTTGATAAAAATAGAATATGTTTTTTTTTTTAATTTTCTTTCTTTGTTTAGGTGCTGACGTACCTAATTCTGGGTGCTGGAGCTGTGTCAATGGAGGTGCTGTACTTGGCATACAAGGGCAATTCAGACGTGACATGGAGCGCAGCTTGTGGGTCTTTTGGGGGATTCTGTCACAAAGCCACAGCTTCTGTCGCCATTACATTTGTGGTGGTGGCTTGCTATGCACTCATTTCTCTCATTTCCTCCTACAAGCTCTTCAGCAAGTATGATGCTCCTCACCCTGTGGCCAACCCCATCAAAGGCATTCCGACCGCCACCTTCCATGCTTGATCACCACCGCCACTCTCTCCTTCATATTACTATCAATTTCTGTTTTTCCTTTTTCTTTTCCTGAATGAATGCATCAAATAAAATGAAAATAAAATAAAATGTTACAATCTGAGCTTGAAGCAATTGATTGTTCTCAATGGCCACACACTGAGCAATTGTAAAGTGTTAGGTGGTTTTGTGTTTTTCCTTCTGCTCCAAAAAGTACGAAACACACAGCGACAAAGACATAGGCACTTTAAATTCATAACACTTCAAGAAGATATTGTTGATGGACTACGCAATAATCACATACAAGTCACGAAAAGATAAAGCACACACACAAACTGAAAAATAAACACAAACAAAGAACACAATTTGTCTTCTCCATTAAACGAAGTGAAAGATCTTTGAACCTAGCTGGAAATGTGATCTGCTCTATATGAGCAGAAGGGTAGGATTTTATGTAAACTGGCCTTTCATATCTTCTGGCATATAACCCGGCCATTTCAAAGATCATCCTTTGTGTTTCCCCTCTGTTATCCAGGCCATTCACTTCCACCTGATTGATTGTCTGCTGGCCTTGATTTTCTTGTTCCTGCAGATTGTCCCTTCTATCTTGATATTCTCTATTACCTTATGACCTCCAGTTCCTATCTGTGTCTCTTATTCCACCCAGCTCCCAACGATTGAGTTGGTTCCTAGCAGGAAGAACCAGAGGTAACTCAAAAGGAATATGAATCTCTCTGTAGACAAAGAAATTTTGGTGCAATAAATTCCATTGACAAGAAAATAATTAGGGTTCGGTGGATTAAATCGTGGGCCCCGTAATTCGCCCATGTGGCATGTGACTCATCAAAATCGGATTAGTTGTCAAAAATGACACATGGCGACATCCGACGGAGTGCATCGAACGGTTCAAGATGAAGACAAAATTAAAGGAAAGAATCTTCTATGATAGACTTTGATTTAAATCAAATATTAATCAGGTCAATCAATTGAAGATAATCTGAATCGCCAGATTATGGGAATTGATTTAAATCAAATCAGAATCCCACAAATCAAGGTTTTAAATAGGGAAAGTTATTTAGGTCAAGCATCCGACAAAAGCCTATAAAATAGGAGGCTTCAAGGACGAAAGAAGGGGTCAGAGAAAAAACCTAGCACTCAGAAGAAACAGAAAACTCTCTGCATTCTTCACCCTACTTTGGAGAGCCACCAAGCACAACAAACACGTGCCGGTTCCTTCACATAGAAAACTCCCAAACACTAAACAAGCTTCGTGCTACC